>NW_003298773.1:53286-54796 GCF_000151645.1 Tuber melanosporum
TCTCTTACATTTTTGCTACAGGAGTATGACGTGCACAATCAGATCGACCATGAGATAGACCCTGAAGTTACTAGCTGAGGTGTTCCCCAATGGGTATTGTGTAAGTGGAGAGAAAGGCTTCTAGCACTGCTAGTACCAACTGGAAATGAAGAGAGGAAGCCGAGCATGTCAAAGCTAAACATGCCACCAAGTAAGAGAGGACTACAGAGCGAGGCCCAGATAACTCCCCCATCAAGGGAACAGAGAACAAGCCAGGCAAAAGCGAAAGAGGCTGTTGAAGAAAAACAGTACCCCTAGGCAGGAACCATCAAGAAGGCAGAGGGGAGGATAGATGGCCCACGATAGTTGACTATAATATTGTCAAACAATGTAGGAGGAAAATAGGAGCAATAAAGTTTGAACTAATATTAATGCCAGGAACACATTCTTTACACTGTTGGAAAGCTGGCATCAAGTAAGTCTAAGATGTAAAATATCTGCCTATGTATTATGGTATACAGGACTAAATCTGGCATTAAAGTCAACACTTACCAGGAGACAAAATAAGCTAAAACTCGACAGATAATAGTTCTAGGAAGATATTCTCTACATAGTTGGAAAGCTGGTATTGAGTAGGTCTAGGATGTAAAATGTCAGTCTATTCATCTAGGTATTCAGAAAGAAATCTAGTATCAAGGTCAGTACTTTGTCAGAATGCAAAACAGGCTGTAACTTTGCAGATAATAGTGCTAGGAGAATGTTCATTTCACTGTTAGAAAGCTGGCATGAGTTAGTTCTCAGATGCAATGTATTAGCCTATGTGTTCAACTATTTAAAATGAAATCTGGCATCAAAATCAGTACTTTACTAGGATACAAAATAGGCTGTAACTCAGTGGAAGCACACAGTAGGCAGATATTTTTTGGTGCAATCAAAAGCTGAAATTGAGTAAAATGTTGTCCTAAATCATTAGCTTTGATGGTGTTAGGAATACCAGAACCCGATACCTAGAAACCACCCTAAGTAGGGTAACCCCACTCGGAATCGGAATCTCTGGTCTCCAACACCCCCCTCTAGCTCCCTTACGGGGCCTGCACGTCATCATATATATTAATCTCAGTTGTATCCTGTGACTATATTACCACAGAATTGAAGGTGTTAGAATAATACTATATACGTCGTTGCTGTCCATCGGACCGGATCCTGTTTACAGCATATATGAGAGGAGACCTTCGGCTAGGCCTGAGAAGTGGAACGGAGTAATTCTGTCAACTACTCAGAGAGTTACTTAGCTTTAAAGACATGATACCTTTGGCATAGGCCGTAAGTAACAGGACGATTTCGCACAAAGAGATGGTATCAAATGGTAAAGGATTTCTACTAGAGACCAATACATTTACATCCACCAGAAGAGTTTAGAACTCCAAAAGACACTACCAAAGAAGTCAACAAACTTCACGGAGTGTTGCAACTGGGTTTCGGAACACGTCATAGCCATGAGGTGATTCTCAATACTATAATGGTTACTGAA
>NW_003298773.1:54946-132116 GCF_000151645.1 Tuber melanosporum
GTTACGGATGGTTTGCACCAACCTAACTTTACGACAGAGCCGACCGAGGGATTAATTACCAATCTGGTGGAATAGCTTCCTGCGAGTTAATAGGAAGTGATCCAAAGAAAATCTATTGGTTAGGTATGGAGTTACAAAGGATCGGAGTCAGACGACCTATGATGGTTGTAATGACGACCACCTTTGCAGATATAGCCGTGGATAAAACTGATCATTTTATCAATGGCGAAGACAATTGGAGCCAACTCAGTTTGACTTAAGAACTAGGCCATAAGTTTAAAGACTCTGCTAATTAGGATATTACTATTGGGGACAGTACGCTTCCTAAGAAAAAATATCGTAATTACCAAAGAGGATGTGATAGTTTTCAGGGTCTATAGGTGTTTGCACCTTGGAGGAAAACTCGACGTCGCGAATTATGATTGAAGAAGTACATAGTTGTATGATAAATAGATGTAGTCTGCGAATACTCAGACGCGGAATAGAAATATCAAAGTGCCTCTCAAGCTTTAGACATCATCAAGCAACGGAGAAGAGACCTTAACAATATAATATTGTTTTTACGATTCTACTCTACTTCACCTATTCTACTTCACTTCTAGTAGTCATGAATGAAACGAGCAAAGTTCGAGCCTTTCTAGACAATCTCATCTACAGAAACGAATCTCGATTGGCTTAGACAACTTTGAAGTCTATCAAGTTGTCTCTGCCTAACGGTATATTGTTAGATCTTCTGGTTACCAAGGCTCTCTAATCAGTTACCACTTGCATGGGTTCGATTCTCACTTTCAGTGAAGTCATTGATATTACGGTCAGCCTAGATACCCTTGAAGAACTATCCTGAACCAATTCAATTTTTGAACCACCGACTAAGGTACCCTTCTCATCTATCGGTCAAGTGTTTTCTAGTCAGTTTGAGCTTTCAGAAGTACCATTTCTGTTACAAGAAGCTTCTTCGTGATATACCGACCCCAACTTAGTTCCTACGGAGGAACAATTTCAAAGAATATACGAAACCTGGTATGGACCAGAATTCAGTTGGAAACCCTTCCTTGACTGGGATACCAGTGAGGAAAGCTCTCTTAGCAGCAGGTTTTCTGCTACTATGCCTCTAGTGTGGAGACTCGGAACTCATCCGAACTCCCATTAAAACCTATCTGCTCCTACCTCATGACACGGCTAGGATACCAAGTATTCCGCCGCATATTCTACTTAAACTGAAACCTCTCAGAACATGGGCTTCATAGCCTCCTTACGAGAAAATGAAGCTCGCAAACGAGTAAGAGAGATGGCTCAACTTCCTAAACAGATCCTTTCTGGAGAACCAATGGATACCTCGGGAGATGAATACTCTACAAGTTTCAGTCATTCTTCCTCTCTCCCTCCTGCTCTTTGGAAACCTATTGGAGGACAAGAGGGCAGGGCTCACAGTGTCCTTCTGTCCTTGGGAGCCCCTTCTCCCACTTCACGATCTACCACACCACGTCCAAATACCCATGCAACAGATCTCGCAAGACTTGCCACTAGGGTAGGAATTGTCATAGGTCAAATCCGAAAAGACATATCAACCAGTATTGATACTGCCAATATTACCTTTGACACCCTATCAGCAGATTCTCAAGCCAACACATGAGGACTGATAGCAGTCCAGCAACGATTATTGGAAGGACAAGATATACATGACAATGATATTGCTATTATGTTATGTGAGTGTACAATGGTAGAAGCGAATGTCCGAGAGATCCAAGAAAGTATCAATAGGGAGATTGCCACCAAATTGGCAGCACAAGATGCACGACAAGAGCATCACGAAGGGGTAACCACCCAACTGCAGCGAGAAGCTCTAGAATGAGACCCCACCCTAGAACGCACTTTCTAAGAGTTCAGAGTACAACAGACCCAGCAAAATACCGCAATGCGAACCTTGATATCCAATTTGGCCGCACGGCAAGAAAGGGACTCCGAACGGTATAGCGACTTTACCCGCACCATCCAGAAGGATCAAGCCCACATATCCGATACCCTATTACTAGTTCTTAACAAGCTTAAAGCACTAGATAGTGGACAACCAGGTGGTTGGTACGCTATGTTGAAATCAGTCCCAGAAGAATGGGAAGAGACTGCAGAACAGGGGGAACCTGAGGATATCTCTCCTCGAGACAAAGGGAAACAGAGAGAAGGAGAACCTCCAATTTCTTTAATATCGGGCGGCGACCTGGATGATGGGAGTGATGATGGAGATGATGATAGAAACGGAGGAAAACGTGGAGGAGGACCATCCAGATTCAGACAGGGACTAACTCCTGAACAGCGTGGAACAGCTGATGTACTTGCAGAAGCATTAGCTCAAACGGTTAAACGACCGGCAGACCTGCCCCCATTTTTAGAAGCAAAGACCAGTCAATGCATTTACCATTAGTTAACCCAATGTGTGGACTACTTCGAATGAAACCCAAGAATCTGGAATGATGATCGAGAACGCATCATCTATGCCATGGGAAGGACAAAGGGTGATCAAGTCAGTCTAATAGCTGTATGGTATCAACGCGCAATGGATGGTCTCTGAGGAGAAGAACAAGACCCGGAACTATCTTCCTGGACTCGCTTTGAGCACAAATTTACTAGTCGGTACGCCCCTCTCGAAGAAGGATGAAAGGCCATATGGGATATAGAATCTGTGGAGTACAAAATTGATATTCAGACCTTCATGGGGAAAATGCATAATCTGAATCTCTACACCCAATTAACAGGACCAGCCTGGCGAATGACATGTGATAGAAAGTTGCCCTCCAAGATTAGGTAGTGACTCTCCTTAAATAAGTATGATACCGATGCCGAATGGAAAAAAGCAGTCCGGGAAGCAGGAAGGGATGAGGAGGAACAACAGGAATGGGACCACCTAGACTGGGACAAATCGAAACCCGTAAGGACATCTTCAGACAAGAAACCTGTGGACAAAATTCAATCAAAGGAAAAAAGGGAGAAATCCTTCATAAAGGGAGGTGGTCCCTCCAAGAAAAGGAAATGGGAACTGGAACCCAATAAACCCGTAAAGAAATATACTGGAACTACGAAGTTAATACACATAAACTTCAAAGCTGCCCACGAAGGAATCCCCCAGTCAACTATCGATGAAAGAAAGCGGGATGGCAATTGTACTCGTTGTGGTAAGAAAAACCACGACTACAAAACCTGCTGGGGACAAATTCAGGTGTCTAGAACAAGCGCAGATGACCACCCATTCAAGACACTAAGGTATAGAAGGGTGGTAACAGTTAACCGTCCCGGAAAAATCTCTGCCGTCCAAGTTCCAAAAGGTAATAATCTCTGGGAACTAGGTGATAATGAAGAGATGACTTAAGTCATCTCATTGGTACCGACAACTATGGTATTCGGGTAGTCTAGAAGAGACATACTCTCTAGGAATCGAAATCAAGGGCAAATTAAGGGGACGTCGAAGCAAAGAAGACGACCTTGCGATCATGACCTGAGTGGGAGTACACGCGGCCTTCTTGCTGCAAGAACAAGGAGATTAATAAAGAGCAGTGTACACATTGGCAGTACCTCTATGCTTCCCAAGGGAGTGACACAAGCTCACCCTAATGACCTAATGCATGACCGTTAGGGTATTCAGGCACGTGATCTGGATACTGAAATGTCTCCGATAAAGACCAAAGCCTAGACAGGAAACAGACAGCACCAAGGGTTCTGAAGGAAGCAACAGTAGGGCTAAGATGAAGGATCTAGAGGATAAGCAAAGCACATCTTCGATCTATACGAGAAATAGGTACAAGAGCTCTAGACTTTACCTTTAGTTACTGCTTCTTAGGTGCCACGCTGGGACCAAACAGAACTCGATCAAGTGAGGACACTGTCTACGGTTAAGGGAGGGTGGAGAATAAGCCCAGGAAGGTTATCAATGAGACAGCCGACCAGCCCTACGCACCCAGCTTTTGTTTCCATGATATCTGGACGATGGCAGAGACCCCCTAGATTGGTTCCACAGAAAGTAAAAGTGGAAGGTATGGGAACCTCTCGGCAAGGGATAAAGACCACGAGTAGTGGGCTGCCTAATATACCAAGTGGAAACAAGTTTGTCTGAGGAGACCTAAGTGGTTGAAATTGCATGGGTGCGGTAACAAACATCCCAGTTGTTATCAAACCTCAGACATATCAAAACAATAAAACAACGATTCGACGCCTTACCCAAAAAAGCGCGCTTTTAGTGCACCAAAGTCTACAAGATATGATTGTCCTGAGGGACATGCTTACATTTACATTATAAACCCGAATCGTCAGCGCTACAGAATACGAGTGCTATTAGATTCAGGATCCAATGTGTTCCTAATCAACAAAGAACTCTAAAAGAATTAAAAATCCCATTCACAGAGAGACCGAATCCGGTCAACATCCAAGGCTTTGATGGAGTATCAACTCCATTGGGAGGAAAGTTCTACACACACCCTATTTGGCTTGAAATAGGACGAAACAAACACATGTCTGAAGTTGCGTGCGAAATCGCAGCAGCAGGCGATTACGGGATGATAATCCCTTTCAGGTGGTGGCATTCAGAGCACCCCCTATCCAACATTGGAGAACCTACAAAATGAGAATTTTGGGACTCTAAATGCAAAAAAAAATGCGTGGAAGAAGAGGATGAAGGAATTGCGGATATGTTCGAATACGATGAAACTGTCGCTTGGCATGAGAATGCAATCCAAATAGGAAAAATCGGAGTTGCAGAAAATCCTAATGAGATCAACTTCGATTGTGTTCCAAAACACTACTGGAAATTCAAGAAATTATTTCTCCCACAAACGGCAGTAAAGCTAGTCTTTAGGAGAACCTTCGATCATGAAATTAAATTAGTTGAGGAAGCGAAACCCTCTTGGGGACCAATTTATCCTCTGTCTGATAAATAACTTAAGTTGTTACGAGAATACCTTGATGATATGTTACGACAAGGAAAGATCACGAAAAGCCAATCACCTTTTGGTGCCCCAATTCTCTTTACACCAAAGGCAGATGGATGACTATGACAAGTGGTAGACTACCGAAACCTGAACAAGATAACCATCTTGAACAAATACCTACAACCATTAATGTCGGAGTTACGTGATCACGTGGCAGGAGCTAGCATCTTTTCCAAAATTGATTTAAAAGATGGCTACAATCTCATCCGAATCAAAGAAGGAGATGAATGGAAAATGGCTTTCTGATCGCACTCTGGACATTACGAGTATAAGGTCATGCTTTTTGGATTAGCCAACACTCCAGCTACATTTCAAGACATGATGAATGAGGTCCTTCGAGAATATCTAGATTAGGGGGTCGTATATTATTTAGACGACATTCTCATTTATTCCAAAAATGAGAAGGAACATATCGAGCTAGTAACAAAAGTGTTACAATGATTAACAGATTTCCAGCTCGAGACATCAATAAAGAAATCTTTCTTCCACATTGAAAGGTGATCCAAAGAAGTTCCGGTGGGGTTCGGAACATGAAAAGACCTTCCAGGAGCTTAAAAGAAGATTTACTTCGGCTCCAATTTTGCAACATTTCTTCCCGAAAAGAGAAACAGTGGTGGAAACGGATGCTAGCGACTTTGCCTCAGGCTGCATCCTATCCCAGTTTGTGGAAAACAGACTACATCCTGTAGCTTTTCATTCCCGCAAGCTGAATTCCGCAGAGCGAAATTATGAGATCCATGACAAAGAACTATTAGCGATATTGGAAGCTTTCAAAGAATGGTACCAATACCTGGTTGGAACTGAAAAACCTATAACTGTGTACACCGATCACCAAAACCTCCAATATTTCCTCACCTCGAAGGTCTGGAGTGGACGCCAAATCTGTTGGGTGCAGAAGTTAGTGGATTACAACTTCAGAATTGTTTACCGCCCAGGAACGAGAGGGGGAAAACCTGATGTACTCAGTCAACAGCCAGTGTACCATTCTGAGGAGGGAGCTGCACATCATGAACAGGAGATATTGAAACCTGAATATTTTCAAATCAGTTCAGTAACAAGAAGTGCAAAAGGGGAAATTCAAATATGCTTAATAGTGGGCAGCAAAACAAATGATACAAGCATAGATGATATACAGGAAACTCCCAACTGGAATGACTCAGACTCGGTAATTTGAGTAAAGCGGTTAGACACCAGGGCAAGATTACCAACTAAAGGCTCAAGAATGGCAGCAGGCCATGATCTCTACACAATGTAGGAAAATACAGTCCCAGCATAAGGACAGTTAGTTGTTAGAACTGGTATTGCAATTGGTATACTGACTGGAATGTATGGAAGGATTGCTCCTAGACCCGGACTTGCAGTCAAAAGCGGTATCTCTACTGGTACTGGCGTAATCGACGCAGATTATACCGGCGAACTCAAAATACTACTATTTAACCATTGAGATGCAGACTGTCACATCAAGGCTGGTGATCGAATTGCTCAACCAGTGATAGAAAAAATTAATACTACAGAGATAATGGAAATTAACAACCTAGAGAATACCGAAAGAGGTACATCAGGATTCGGCAGTACAGACATTGCAATAAGGGCTATTACTATCCAAGAATTAGAGCTGGCAGTTATCTAACTACATGTGTCAATAAACCAAAATACACATTGGTATGATGCAACCGAAGTACCCGAATAAACACTCATGACTAGCGCCATACTGGCCTGTAAGGAACTAAAGAAATTCAACCCGGAATTTCTAGAGCAAGTCCTAAAAGCCATCCCAGGGGATAGAGAATGGCTTAAAAGAAGAAATGAGTTAGAAAGCTTACGAGACTATGGCAAACCTTTTCCGAAAGACTGGACCTTATCCGACGAGTTGCTTTACTACAAGCAAAGACTATTCGTACCAAAAAATCAGGACCTTTATATGACAATAGCTGAAGGATATCACGATGCTAAAATAGCAGGACACTTTGGGCAAGAAAAAACCCTTAAGATAATTATGAGGGATTTTTATTGGAAAGGCCTGGCAGATTGGGTAAACGATTACATATGGTCGTGTGATGATTGTCAACACAACAAATTTCCATGATACACAAAGTATGGTCTACTACAACTGCTGTTAATACCCTATGCAGCATGGGCATCAATTTCAGTTGACTTTATTACACAGTTACCTCAAAGTCAAGGATGCACACAAATTATGATAGTAGTTGACTGATTTACAAAGATAGCTCACTTCGTCGGATTGGAAGAAACAACTACCGCAAAAGATATGGGAATAGCCTTTACAAAGGAAATATGGAAGCTATATGGCTTACCAACAGAAATTGTCTCAGACATGGATTCAAAGTTTGTAGGAGAATTCTGGGAATCCCTATGCAAAATACTTAATATAAAAAGGAAGATGTCTACACTATACCATCCTCAAATGGATGGACAAACTGAGCGAACCAATTAAGTACTGGAAGGTTACCTGCAAGGTTTTGTCAACTATGATCAGGATGACTGGTACTAACTGTTACTTCTAGCTGAACATGCCTACAACAACTCGGCAACCAATACACATGGGATGACACCCTTCTATGCAAACTATAGATTCCATCCACAAACTGAATGGATGAAGGAACGCAAGGCGCAAAATCCAGGAGCTACACTATATGCAAACTGGATAAAAACAATCCACGAGTAAGCAAGAGAATCACTCCAACAGATACGAGAAGCTATGGCCAAATACTACAATAGGAAGGCCAAGGAGCAACCTGACTTCAAAATTGGCGATAAAGTAATGTTAAACGCAAAAAACATTCCTACACGCTGAAAGTCAAAGAAACTCAGTCCTAAATTCTATAGACCATTCGTGATCTTAGAGAAACGAGGAAATTGCGCCTGCAAACTCAATATCTCAGATCGATGGAACATACATCCAGTATTCCATGTATCTCTATTAGAATCCTACCGAGAGACAGTATGCATGGACTGACAACAACCTCCCAGAGAGTCCGAGGATATTGAGGGCAACTTACAATAGGAAATAGAGAAAATTGTAAGAAGTGAGCTACACTCTTACAGAAAAAGAGTACACGGTCGCTACCAGGAGGTACGTGAACTATGGTACTTTGTCAAATGGCAAGGATGTTCTGAAGATGAGAACACCTGGGAACCTGCTGCTGGTATGGATAATGCGAGGGAAATGGTGGATGAATTTCACCATGATAATCTGGAAATGCCAAGGTGGGCAGAGGAAGGACGATGAGAGAAAGGTTTTCCTACTGTGGCCAAGCAAATGCAGAAGGTTTTTTACCCTACTCTCATCGAGTCCGAAAGGAGTTAATGTTTAAAAATTTAATGGTTAAATTATGTTTATATTTATTTTTTATTTTTTATTTTTATGTACCAAAATGGCATTTGGTGCGAAGCCTTAAGAGGAGGGAGCTCATATTAGGAATACCAGAACCCGATACCTAGGAACTACCCTAAGTAGGGTAACCCCACTCGGAATCGGAATCTCTGGTCTCCAACACCCCCCTCTAGCTCCCTTACGGGGCCCACACGTCATCATATATATTAATCTCAGTTGTGTCCTGTGACTATATTACCACAGAATTGAAGGTGTTAGAAGAATACCATATAGGTTGTCGCCATCTGACCGACCGAATCCTGTTCGCAGCATATATGAGAGGGGACCTTCGGCTAGGCCTGAGAAGTAGAACGGAGTAATTCCATCAACTACTCAGAGAGTTACTTGGCTTCAAAGACATGATACCTTTGGCATAGGCCGTAAGTAACAGGACGATTTCGCACAAAAAGATGGTATCAAATGGTAAAGGATCTCTACTAGAGACCAATACATTTACATCCACCAGAAGAGTCTAGAACTCCAAAAGACACTACCAAAGAAGCCAACGAACTTCACAGAGTGTTGCAACTGGGTTTCGGAACACGTCGTAGCCATGAGGTGATTCTCAATACTACAATGATTACTGAAACCTACTACCCAGAGAGCAATCAAGGGTTGCCGACCGAGGGATTAATTACCAATCCGGTGGAATAGCTTCCTGCGAGTTAATAGGAAGTCATCCAAAGAAAATCTATCGGTTGGGTATGGAGTTACAAAGAATCAGAGTCAGACGACCTACGGTGGTTGTAATCATGATCACCTTTGCAGATATAGCCGTGGATAAAACTGATCATTTTATCAATGGCGAAGACAATTGGAGCTAACTCAGTTTGACTTAAGAACTAGGCCATAAGTCTAAACACTCTGCTAATTAGGATATTACTATTGGGGACAGCATGCTTCCTAAGAAGAAATATTGTAATTATCGAAGAGGGTGTGATGGTTTTCAGAGTCCACAGGTGTTCACACCTTGGAAGAAAACTCGACGTCGCAAATTACAATTGAAGAAGTACGTAGTTGTATGATAAATAGATGTAGTCCGCAAACACTCAGACACGGAATATAAATATCGAAGTACCTCTCAAGCTTTAGACATCATCAAACAATGGAGAAGAGACCTTAACAATATAATATTGTTTTTACAATTCTACCCTACTTTACCTATTCTACTTCGCTCCTAATAGTCATAAACGAAATGAGCAAAGTCCAAGCCTTCCTAGACAATCTTTTTCTACAGAAACGAATCTCGATTGGCCTAGACAACTTTGAAGTCTATCAAGTTGTCTCCGCCTAACTATTCTCTCTGCTTTTTGCCATCTGATGAGCTTGTGATGGATAAATGACCCCACCCTTTTGCATTTGCCGTCGACTCTGTCCCTGTTGTCTTACAGATCTTGCATATTCTGCTGCCCTAGTATGCTTCATGTACTCAATTGCCAGTGTACCTGACTGTGCCTGTACCAATCTACCTTGCAAAACTAATTTCAGCTTTTTCTGAAATATTGGTAACAAGTCTTGAGCATCAAGCTGTAATTCCTCTCCCATACTCTTCAAACTTCAGAGAGTAAGGGGAATAGTTGTGGGTAATATTTGTGGAGGTGTAATGGGTTGCTGGAGAAGTAGAACTGCTTCATGTAACTTGGATATTACAATACTTGGATTGAATGGGATAAGTCCAGTTGCCTTAAAGGCAGATTTGATTGTGGAAGATTTGAAGATTTGTTGTCAGATAGAATCTATTGTGTCCAGAAATTCTATCTTGTCAAACTCTCTACAGCCAGTACGGGTTGTAGTTTCTACTACTTCACTATGATAGTGTTTATATGGTTGAAAAACCACAACATCAAAGGGTTGGAGAAGATGACTGGTATGAAGAGGTAGGTAGAAGACAACAATCTTATGACTATCACAGTAATTGAGGAACTGCTTAGTACAATGAGAGCCAAATCTATCCAGAAGTAATAGCCGATAGTTGGCTACTTTTCATTGCAGAGAAAAGTAGTTGAAATGCTCCAGCCACTGTGGTGACAATTTATCATTGCTGTATCCAGTCTCTAAGGTTCCTACAAGATAATTATCTGGTATACTAGTTGTTGTATGCCAGGGCTCTTGATGTATAACTCCTGGAATAATGATCATTGGGGAAAGCACTGCTCCATCACTGCTAATAGTTTCACAAACGGATATCAGCTTACAGTTTGTGGAACTTCCAAAGTATGACTATCATGATGGATCCCACATAATTATCTACTGGTCCTGGCCTACACTAATTCTGAAGCCTATTTCATCAAAATTGTAGCAGTCTTGGTCCTCAATGCTGTACTTCTCGTGGATAGTGAGGTATCACTTGAACTAATCCTTGATCTCATCGGGTTGATGAGTATTCTTTCTGTTGATATCAAGAGTGCATTGTTTTCAAATTGAATACTCTGGATGATGGATCATGAAGAGCCTAGCCCAGTGGTCTCCAATAGTAGGAACTGAACTATGGCCTCTATGGGAATAATGCAAAATAGCATTTGTGCAACCAGAAACTATGGGAAGGTGGGCACTTGTCCCTATTGCGTCCAAGCAGTCCAGGTATTGACACACAGCCAGTTCTTGGTCTTCAGACAGTCTCCTGTTGGTTGCTTCTCTATCATGTTTTGATGAGACTCCATGCCACCAAGCTCGAAGTCTGGATTCTGGAATTTCATACTGGCAGGCAAGTGCTGCAAGATTTGGTTTCTCACACTCTATACCTTCAAGAGAGGCAATGGCAGCTCAAATTCAGATCTCAGTATTTTCGGAAGGCTCCATCCATTGACTAGGTAGTATAATAGTAGCTGGTACTAGCGCCATGATGGTGATTGTATAGCAGAAATTAGTATTGAGAGGATAGGCTTTAGGTGACTGAACAGATTGGCAGTAATTGTAGAAAGGATATATTTGGAAGATTGTTTGAAAATCAAGTTGGTAAGTACTGGACAATTGTAGCAGTCAAGCTTTAACTTTAATACATCTATATACAAAATAGAATCCTGTATACAATAAGTTTTGAATAGAATTGTAAGAAATGGAGATTCATTGAAGTTCAATAGTAAAGATCAATAAGAATATAAGATCCCATTGAGCAATTGAGCTCCATTATACTTCAAAGTCATATTCAACTATAAGATTGCACTGTGCTACCCCAATAGCTTGAACTGCAATAATATGTTAAGCTCTAAACAAATAATAATCTACTAGTATTATGCTACCTATAGATGCTATGTGAAAGTTATGTTGGCTAATAAAGTTTCTTTATACTGTAATTTACCTTAAGCCACAAACAAATTTTAAGCCACAAAAAAAGTTCTGTTTAGCCACAAAAAAGTTCTGTTGAGCCATAAAGATTTGTGTTGAGCCACAAGTTGTGTTGAACTGTAAAGTCATGTTGAGCTGGTAGGCACTCTGGAAGAGTATCCCAGGTTGTGAGCAAGCGAGCAGCTGGGGGTTGTGGCTGTAAAGCCACAACTATAGCACGATTAGTTTGAGTGAACACCAGTGGGTTTGTGTTAGGTACCATAAGAATTCAAATAATTGGACCCAGTTTCATGTCATCCGAAATTTTCTTGTATGGAAAGGGGGCAAAAAACACTGTGAAAATTTAACCCCTTTCCCTCCTCTGAGACAGAAAAAACAAAACAAAGATTTCTTGACCTTACTGAGAGAGGAAAGCCTAACGACATGAGACCAGGTCTAATTATTCAAGTTCTTACAGTATATGAGAAGTGCACAGACCTCTCGGTAGGATAACTGTGCCCAGACCCTCATTTATTGAGATACAAACACCTCTTTCTGGCTCTGTTATGAGATCCGCATATCCTTAGTAAGATTTTGAAGAGTTGCAACCCGTGACTATAATGTCATTTCAATGAAGCCCACTTCATAATACTGTATTCATCACTGCCATCTGTTCAATCAGAGGCTGTTTACAGGATATATAGGAAGGGACCTCTGGGTACCTCTGGGAAGTAGAGTGGAAGAAATTGTTGTTCATGTGCAGGACGTGGGAGCCACAAATTTTGTCGCTAAGCTTGTACTCGTATAAGGCTGGCGTTAAAAATAGTGAGTAGAATAGCATGCAACAAACCCAAATCATGAAACAGGTACTTCATGCTTTCCATTCAATACATTCTGAAGCCGTAAAAAGTTTTAAAAAATTGATGGTATAATTCAAAATCCTCTCGAATATATCTCCACAAATTGCTCATATATTATTAAAGAATTGCCAGTTACTCTGGCATGCGATAAGTATTGTATCATAGAGTTGAAGGTGAAAACAGCGCCAAGCCTTGCCATTTCCCGTACAAAAAAAAACATCAGAAATTTGGCCAAGATAAACGTACCAATCATAGCATCCCTCAATAATTCCTCGAGCCAGTTTAGATGCGGAAGGTTATAAAAGGGTTGGAAAAAGTAAAATCCGGCGGAATCGGTGGAAAAACCCTTATAATGCTGATCATTTTTGACTCCAGCCTTGTATTTTCAAGCTACCGGTAGATTAGGGATCTCCCAATCGTGATCGCCTAGCGTGTGCTTCTCGGCTGTCGGGCATTCCTCTATGTACTGTACTCGAGTTAGGTTCTTGAAGGAAATCGTTTTTGGAAAATCGATGCTGTCACAATTACAGTGCAAGGAGAGGAAGAATCACAGACCATGCATGCAACGGTGGCAAGAGATTTAAACGACCATCACGAAGCATCAGTCAATTTTGACCGCTAAGGTTTTAGTCCTTGAGGAGGCACACTGGCTGGGAATTTGATTGACAGTACGGTGTGGTATGGTGTGGTACGGTAAGGTCATGTAAGCTGGGTTTGTGCACTGTACTGTACTCGAGTACAGTACAGTGCTCACACAGCATCCCCACATTTTTTCATTGGGGAGAGAGTTTGGATCATGCTAGCAGGTAGGGAAATCTTGGCCGAGTGGCTTTCCGCCGCATCACAGTTATTTTCGCGCAACGCTGTTGAACCAGGATTCTTTCACTATGGCAATTGATTAGATAATTCAATGAAAGCAACGCAGATATTTAGATAACTCAATCAACGGCAACCATATTCACCATTTGTGCGTACCTTCCAGCGTAACCAAGCACATAATACAGCAAGCCCACACATCCATCCACTGAACGCTCTGGGGCCTCTATACAAGGTTCAGTCGACAGCCAGAGCACCCGCAGTTCAGAACGAGCTTGACATGTGAGATATCCCCCATCTATCCACCTCATCCCTTGTATCTATCCTATCCCCCCAGATTCTGTCGCCCCATGAACGCATCTACGCTTGTCTTATCATATGGTGCCGGAAGTCTCAGAGAGTGAGTGCCAACCCCCGCACCACCATCTCAAAAAAAAACCCCGATTTCATTGTGGTGCCTTTCCTGATAGAGAATGGACCACCACCAAGTACTTACCAAGAAAATCATTAGGTGATTTTGTGTGAATATGACTATCAAAGGTAAATTTTATAGAAAAATAGAAAAACACAAAGCAGTAGAACAAAAGTTGATATAATAAAAGACAATCCAGTTGGGTGAGCAAGTTGAATTTGTAGTATGAGATGGCTTGGAGTTATGTGATTTGTCTCGTAATTGCATGTCTTTTACCAACACCAAAGGACTTGTTGTAATCAGGTAAATTATTATTATATTCCGGTATCCCACTATCGCAGGGACTAGTGTCACTAAGAGTAACTTGAGCCCTTTTAGGTAGACTACTCGTATGATACCGTATTCTCGATAAAGAAGGCCACAGCATGATTTTCACTTTTTGAGATGGTGGGGCAGAGGTTTACACACTCACCCTCTGATGCTTCCGGCACCGTACCTTTTCCAATGCAAGCACAGGAGTGTGCAGCCCTCAAATTGGGCTTCTCTCCTCACTATGACAAAATATACCGCAACTCCCCTTCCCGCCCGTCCACCTACTAGCCCACCAACCAGCCACGGATAGAGGCCAACAAATTGGGCGGCGCCAGGTTTCGCGTCCCAGCTAGGGTTCTTGTGGGAACCTCCAGTTAGAAGTAGGATACGATACCGGCACTATCAAACTCTACCCGTGCGAACAATGTGGTGGTGGTGGATTACTCACATCTTGACATCCCTCTGCGTATTTCAGTTTTCTTAGCCACAGCCAAGCAGGCGATTTCGGTTCTCTAACCTCGGATGCCCATTTGAGAGAAGGAACCCCTACCGAACTCTCATAGCCGGCTTTTTTTTTTTGATCCTTTCATGTGATAGTAAAGGTGTATTAGAGAAAGGGCGTTTTTTCCCTCTTAGACGCACCATTGGACATGGTGGGAATATACGGTACGATAGGGTGCATCACGGCACTGTTCTATACTTGAGTACAACTCTTGAAGCCAACTAGCTTTGCCCTTTTTTTATTTTTACCCTCCTTTTTTTTAATCCCATTGTCACCACCCAAGACAAGGCAGGTCAGTTAGCCATATACTGTATCATAAGTATGTGTCTTGTCAAGTATGCGTGCGTTTGTGTGTGCGCATCAAGGTCATTCATTAGGGACAAATCCACAGTATAAAGCGGACCATCTGTTCCTGTTCCACGTTCGTTCTTCTCAATCGTCCCATAAAATCATAAACCGCCTTTGTGTCAAAATCTTCGGTCTACTTCATTCACCTTTTGTGATTCCTACGACATTCGTTACCAACGATCTTTGATCTTTCCAGAAGTTTTCCAAGGAAAAAACAACTAAAGTTACTTCACCCACCGCTCAATCGCCATGAAGTTCCCATCCGTTGCCGCTATTGCCAGCATCGTTGCTTCTGTCTCCGCTCAGACTTTTCCTGATCTTCCACAGTGTGCTGTATGTATTTGGATGGATATATAGGTGTCTTTCACGACTGAAGTAATGAACTAATATGATATTAATAGAGGATCTGTATTGAAATCGGTTTCCCAGGCACAGGTTGCTCGCCCAACGACCTTCCTTGCGCCTGCTCCAACACCCAGTTCGTTTCTGGCACTGCTGCTTGCATTCGCGACACCTGCCCGCCCGCTGATAGCATAAGTATGTTTTGATATCGCTGCGATTCTTTACTAAATAGTTTACCAACAACGAAACCATAACAGGGATCCTCGCTTCCGCCGTCGCTCTCTGTAGGGCCAATGGTGTTAGCATTCCCTCTACCTTCCCTGGTTCTGGACCCACCACCGCCCCGGCCAGTGCCACAAGCATCCTAGCAACCACCACGCAAACCACCATTTTCAGCACATTCGGTGCTACCAGTACAATGACCAGGCCCACCACCAGTCGTCCCACATCTATCCCAACTGGCGCAGTCGTTGGTAACCGCACCGCTAACACTACTAGGGCTACCAGTGCTCCTACGTTCATATCCGGTGGATCTGAGCGTCTCACCACCGCTCTCAGCGTCATCGGGTTGAGCATTGCTGCCGCCTATTTCTCACTATAAAATTGTTCCTCAGCCAACCTCACCCCTCCTTCCACAAAGCGAAGGAAAGTTGGCGAGTAACAATTTCGTTAGTAGCGGTACGATGGGCCTTCGGTTCACGGGAGGTTTCAGGCGTTCGAGTTGTATAGGAAATGGCAGAGCACATAATGTGGGAGTTTTTTTGGTTTCAAGGGAAGGGCTATTACATGGGTTCTTCCGATAAATGCTCCCTTTTCCTTCTCTTTCTTTCTTTTAGTCGTATCTGGGTTGAGGCCCCCGGCACTAGTTACTTCGCCGAATACTTGTACACAGGCGGCCCATATAAGGGACCCTTGATTCTTAATATTCTGTGCATTCAGCTTTTTTTGCTTAAAGTGTGTATTCTTTATGATGTAGTTTTCGTGAACTGGTCCAGTACTGAACGTTCGTCTCAACTGGCCAAGGAACATTCCAACCACGTAATAAGCACTGCCAATGCCGACCATCTACCAATTCACACTACACAGAATACCGGGGCACCGGTAGCACTACTGTAACCCAACACACCCGACATCTCCCCATTGACCAATCAACCATTGCCGTACATTAATATAGTCATAACCATACCCATGACGAAAGTGAGCCTGTGACGAACAGGGGAATGATATCTGGTGAGCAAATGGGAAATCGCTAAAGTAGGGTAACAAAAAATTACCTGTTAAGCCCAGTTGCACTACTCGCCACCTCCACCTCCTCACCATAACGCACTCACTCACAGGGTGCCGAGAACGATACTGCTAGGGTAGTGAGATCCAACACTTTTCTCGGAGAAGATATGATGCGAGTATATATCATACTGTACTTAACTTGAACGAAAAAGGCTGACTCATCCGAGAGAAGCGGTGACCCTCGCTCGCCATCCCATCATTCTCGGCACCCTATCGAGTAGATACGGCAGATAGTAAGTCCACCACGCCGCCACCTCCTTCAACAAAATATCTCCACCACACCAGACACCAAGTTCCACCCAAACTAACCATAGCAACCTCCCTTCCTTCCCTCCCCTTTCCACAACTCCAATCCATTCTCATTACCACCCCATCGCCGCCAATCCCAGCGGCAAAGATGCCGTGTCATCCGCCCCAAACCCACCCTCAAATCGAGAAAAACCCAACAATAATCGCTTCCCACGACCCGGGCTAACCGTAACAGTAAATCTATTGCGTAGTTGAAATAGCCTCGGCACTCGAGTACCGGTATTATACCGAGTTCTAATAACGCGGGACGTTGCCGCACCGTATGATACTTGTATACTCGTACCGCTGATTCCGTCTCGTAAATTAGGTACGTGGGTGAGGAATGCGATACCAGGAAACACTATTTACAACCTCTTTAACTGGTGGATTTCTGATAGCCTATTTGTAGAGGTTGGGGTATTGCTTTAATGGGCTTCCTTTGGTAATATAAGGAGGATTGTGTGAGGGAGAATGCCACTGAGGGAGAAGAAAGTTGGGCCCACAGTTATACTCATCCGGGGTTGTGTATTTAGAAAGAAAAATTAGGTTTTCCTTTTTTTTCTCTGTATGCCATGTGTAACCCCCCTACCAACATTCACGAGCCCATTGAGGATCCGAGGTGTTTCTCCATCATGCCGGCCCGGCTAGTGCCCTCAACGTCTGGTGTCATAGGCTTACAGGAAGTCACCCTACTGTATAGTATTGTGTATTATCATCCGCAAACTCGAGGTTCAAACCCTTCCACAAAATGGTATGCGACACGGTATATCACTCGCTACATATGGAGTTGAGCATGGCGAAAGAGAAGAGAAAAGAAGCTCTGTTGCACAGGAGTCGGCTTATATGCTCCCGAGCCAAGAAAGGGAGAAGAAAAAGAAATCCAAAAGAAATCTAAGATCGATTTACGAAAAACACGCGGAAGAAAGAGGAACGAAGAATGGCAAACGCCTAGGAAATGACATACCAAATTTGAATAAGGTAACGGCCGCCGAACCGAGAGAAGGGGGGGGGGAAGAAACGAGAGAAAAACCAAGAGTAGTCCAAAGGCAAAAGAAGCAACGAAGAAAAGACATGCAGTGAAAGGAACCAGCAGCGAAGAGAGGCGAGCCCGTGAACGCCAACACGAGATCATTTCCCACCGGAAGACCTCGGGCCCGGTTGGAAACGAGGAGTAAATCTCCCGATCCTTGCGCAGCTTAGTCCCGACGACATCCAAACCCATGATATCGTATTATATCCAGCGACAAGGCCAGCGTGAATGCCGATCCCGGTCTCGGGACCACGGATCTCAGCCCCGGGTTACGATTTATGACCATACAAGTGCCTCCCGCAAAACCTTCAAAATGTAAGGACGACACGGGTGATGTTCCTCCAGCCCTATAACTCACAGTTGGTTGAGGTTCCTTTTAACCACCTAACTATCGATCCAAGATTGGGAGATGGCCAACTTATAAGTTGAAGGAGAAAAAGCTTCTTGAGAGAAGAGAGGATTTGGGACGGCGGCCGCCTACACATCCACCATGGAAAGGGCAACAGAGCGGCAGCGAGGAGCCAAAGCGAGTTTGGGGTAGGGGAACGGTATTCTTTGAGAATTGTCGTTCGGAATTGAATGAGAGGGAACAAGGAGGCATTGCAAAGCTAGGTTCATCGTTCTGTTCAATTTTTTTTCATGGCCAGCTCGAGCATAGGTCATTACTCCAAATTAATAGTAGGGTATTTCTACAGTGTGGGAGTCTCTAATCACAACGCGTTAAGCTGGATAATCACGCGGTTCTGAGAATCCATCATTCCGAGTCATTATCAGTGATAACATGTTCTTTTGGAGTATGATACCGGAGGGCAAAAAACAATCTAGTCCACACATTAGTACTAGTATCCCCCTCGATCTACGCTCGAGCGCGCTGTGAATGTTGAAAGTCTGAGGGAGAAGATATGGATAGTCAGAAATTGCCAGAACTTGGATATGTTCAACTTTAGAGGGTATAGAAAAGAATTATTAAAATTAGATTTTGTGAAAATGAATCCATTGGGTTTAAATCTCATCATAAATCACATGCATGCTCAGAAATTCCCCCTATGCATCTACCATCATTGTTATCAGATCTTACATTTTTGTAGGATCAGATATCACTCCTTAGCACAACTGCTCAGTACATATATGATTACACACTATCAGCAGTGCGAGCACATTGAAGTATTTCTCTCTGTATAGATCTACGATACTCTAGGAATGTGCACAATTTAGTCCGCGGATCGAAGCAACTGCGATTTAATATCATAGTCGACAACAGAGTCCAGGAAGAAGGGTGGAGGGTTTACTACCCCGCTGAGAAAAGGTGCGCATGAATCATTTCCCGGCACCCTTTCGGGTTCTCAGTCTTGCCAATGCTGCTGCGTATAGTACTAGTCCCTAGCCATGGCACTCCCTAGAGTGATCAGAGAACCAAACACTGTGCCGGAGCAATCGGCCCGGAATACGGGGCCTTCCTAGCTAGCTAGAATACGCCATCGTCATGGCTCTCAAGGGAATACACACACCAAATACCAACAACACAAGTAGGGTGCAAGAGGCGATCGCATTTTCCCTCGGTAAACCGATCGTGTCTCAACCTCGGCTCCAACTCAGATGGAGCATCTAGCCAGAAACTGAAACCATGTTCCAACACACGCATCGCCCTACCGGCATGCCAACTCCCGCTTAACATGATCAGCACAGGTAAGCCCAGTCAGCCATAATGCCCTGAAGTCCATCGGAAAACAAGCCTTTCTCGACCCCCCCTGACGAAAACCCATCCTTTGATCGACCAATCAGGGGACCTCTACATGAATGATCTATCATGATCTAAAACCCAACTCATATCGCTATATGGGAAAGTTAGGCATCCCCGTTTAAAAAAAACCCCAATCAAGGACCGGTAGCCTTGGGGGAGGGAGGGAGGGAGTCATGCAGAAGCTACAACTCTCTCCAAACTCCAGAATTCTCCGCTCGCCGGGACAACTTGCGTCCCGAGGGTGTAAAGCACGGCTCATTCCCACCCCGAGAGGAAAGCTTACGGCGTATCCAAAGTGTTTTTTTTTTGTTTCCCGTCCACCTCATATTTCCCCATATTTGCCCTTCTGAACTAGTTGAGAAGGCATTGGGGGGGTCACGTATGAGCAGATTGGGGGGGTTTTCTGGGAGAGTGGGGAGCAAGTGATTTTTTGGTTGAGTGGGTCGAAGGGGATGGAGAAGAGGAGAATCACCGCGGGTGAGGTGATGTGATACTCCTGGAGAGGCACGAGGGGTCGATTGTGAGGGATTGGTGAATGTCGTTTTGGAGCGAGCCTTGCCCCTCCAACGGACAACTAACACAGCCAGGCTATTAGGAGAATACGGTCATGGTTGCAATAACATGTGGTTATTCCGGCTGAACTAGTTGCTACCGATCTTTTGATATTCGAGTGAGACAAGTAGCTTACTTGCATAACATACGGTACACCTGAACGCCATCCACCGTATCATACTCAATCGCACATTCAGCCCTACCTTGAAAGCGCAAAAGTTGCGTGTTGCGTTTAGATGACCACCCCCAAAATCAATAACCAGGATCTTTCGATAGAAAGCCAAAATTAAGCTAAATGAAGCCCCCCAAGAACCAGGCCGTAATCCTAAATTACAACAACCGATACCCACAACAAAACAAAAAACGTATCATAACCAAATATCACTCAAAGCTCCCCAGCCCTCAAATTGCCCCACCATTCTCCAATTTGCCCCATGAACTTCTTTGGCCCCCGGGGGGGAGCTCTAGTCTCCCTACCCCCCCGTCCAGGTCTTTCCCACCCGCGATCTAGGTCACTCTGATCCCAAAAACCACCCGACTGGGCCCCAGCCGAGAGCCCGGTCTCTCCCACGACAATCATGTTTAGATATCCCGCAAGTCTCCACCCCGCTTGTGCGACTAGCTCGTCCACAATCGCCACCGCACCATCATAATACTCCCCGCCAAGCTCACTCCCCTCAAACCCTTCAGGGTAATTTGGGGGCAAGATGTAATCACACACCCATTTGTTGCTCTCGTTGGCCCACATAAGGGCACACTTTTGGGGTGTTGCCGGATCGATACACCCGCTCCAGCTCTGTTTGATAGAAGGGTCCTTGAACTTGCCGGTCTCGATCTCCGTGTGTAGGTAATTCGACCATGTCGCAGCGTGCCAGATCGCGTTTCCCCCCACGTACTTCTCAGGGATGGCGGAGTCCCACACGCTGTGAAGATTGCGTTCCCTGCCATCGAAAGTCACACGGATTCCGTTGCCGCCGCGAAGGAGGTCTTCGGTGTGGAGGGGCTGGTGGATGTCACCGATAAAGTGGACAATAAATTTCAGCGCCATGGAACGCTCGTCGTGGGGTAGCTCTCTATCTATGACTCTACCGGTCTATCATTCCATCTCTCCATCAACTCACTATTCACCCTCGAGGAGCAACGGGTGGGATAAGGGGAGTATTACCATATTAACGAGAGCGGAGACAATACAACCTTGGTCCCTCTTGCAATCTCTTGAGTAATTGACTCCGCAGGTGTGCGGTGGGTTATCCTTCGCGTCGATCCAGTGCCATGGTGCAGAGTACCGGCCGTCCCTAGTATGGGAGTATCCATCCGCCCAGGTCGATGCAGCAACAATACTCTCCTTACCGAGGAGTTCACGAACCCATCCAGCAGTTTCGGGGAGTAGATAGCGGGTCGATAGTAGAGCGACTGTTCTATGACCGAGCATACCCCACGCGGAGGTAAGTGGCGCAAGTGGAAGAACCGGGAGGAGGAAATTTGCAGGACGCATATTGATGTTGAGGCTAGTGAGGGGGAAGGTGAGGGGGGGGTGAGCCGTAGATATATACTCGCAGTTGAACGTTGAGTAGATGCTTCCGCTGTTGATGTAGGTGTGCCAATATTAATAGTAAAGATAGAATTAAGCTCGGCTGGAAAAGCTAACTGATAGACCGTATTAAAGTAGGCTGCGGTAGCAAAATCCACGATGGCAGAAGGCTGAGGGCCGAAAGCTACTCTACTTGCACATCATTCGGTGGGAACCTCCCACCATCTACCGGCATAAATATAACATCCAATCCCTGTCAGGCAAACCACCAAACTCTAACCAAAAAAAATAAAAATAAAAATAAAAATGCATAAAATAAAAATAAAAAATAAGTAAAAAGCAAGTAAATACAAAGAAGTTCTCAAGATGCATTTAAATTTCCAAGAGTCTTTTGAAAGAAGAAAAAGAAAAAAAGAATTTGTGTCATAGAATATAATAATAACATTATTATGACTGTGAAACTAGGCTGCAGGTATTTCTTAGAATTGGAGGAAAAATTATCATAGAAATAAAAAGTATGAAAATTGAGGCCTAGACTCTTTGCCATATCTATCGTTCATTAACAAAAATAACCAACCACCCAAGATGCACGGCAACCATCGTCCATTACCCTTCCTCCATTTTCAAACTCATCAAAAGAAATTGCAACAACGCAACCAAAACCCAATCACATTATCTAATTCTTTTTCCTTTAAATACTATGCCTTCTATTCTTCGCAGTCATCCAAAAAAAAAAAAAAAAAGACCTCTAGTACAGACTCCTCACACAACCACTTAAGTCTTTCCTATACTATAAGATTAAATCTATACTCTTATCTGCACACAACATCTCCTGCAATACTATGTGAGAAAGAAGTCTCACTTAGACAGAATAAGAAGATTATAAATAGTTGTTATCAAAAGTAGTGATGAAGACAAAGAGTCTCTGAGCTATTGAGGTATCAAAGAGGTAAGGTCATTATCTGTTGAAGAACTAACATATACAAGGTAGGATTGTTACATGCTTTATCACAGAATTTTGATAAGAGGACTAGCCTTACTACTGATGTTGGCCGCTATTGTCTTTCACATATCATGAATTTAGATGAAACACCTATATCATTCAAGTACCTTAATGGCATAACCTATGATATTTGTCACAAATGTGGCTTAGCATGGAAAAGGTTTTCACATAACTCATGATTATGAGTCGTAGGTATGTTATTGTTTCGCACATATGACCACTCCAGTCATATAACTTGTTTAAGTTATAATTTGTTATGTTTCGTATATGACTCGATTATGAGTCATGGGACATGCGCCTGGCAAGTGTGCCTTGCGAGTATGCCTTACAGGTTGTTAGGTGGAGACAACTTGATAGACTTCAAGATTGTCTAGGCCAATCGAGATTCGTTTTTGTAGACCGAGATTGTCTAGGAAGGCTCAGACTTGGCTCATTTCGTTTATGACTACTAGGAGTGAAGTAAAGTAGGTAAAGTAGAGTAGAATCATAAAAACAATATTATATTGTTAAGGTCTCTTCTCCATTGCTTGATGATGTCTAAAGCTTAGGAGGCACTTCGATATTTATATTCCATGTCTGAGTGTTCGCGGACTACATCTATCTATCATATAACTATGTACTTCTTCAGTTGTAATTCGCAACGCTGAGTTTTCTTCCAAGGTGCGAACACCTGTAGACCCTGAAAACCATCACATCCTCTTCGGTAATTATGATATTTTTTCTTAGGAGACGTACTGTCTCCAATAGTAATATACCAATTAGCAGAGTCTTTTAGACTTATGGCCTAGTTCTTAAGTCAAACTGAGTTGACTCCAATTGTCTTCGCCATTGATAAAATGATTGGTTTTATCCACAGTTATATCTGCAAAGATGGTCATTATTACAACCATCGTAGGTCGCCTGACTCCGATCCTTTGTAACTCCATACCCAACTGATAGATTTTCTCTGGATGACTTCCTATTAACTCACAGGAAGCTATTCCACCAGAATAGTAATTAATCCCTCAGTCGGCAACTCTTGGTTGCTCTCTGGGTAGTAGGTTTCAGTAACTATTGTAGTATTGGGAATCACCCCATGACTACAACATGTTCCGAAACCCAGTTGCAACACTCCATGAAGTTCGTTGGCTTCTTTGGTAGTGTCTTTTTGGAGTTCTAGACTCTTCTGGTAGATGTAAATGTATTGGTCTCTAGTAGAGATCCTTTACCATTTGATACTATCTCTTTGTGCGAAATCGTCCCGTTACTTACGGCCCATGCCAAAGGTATCATGTCTTTGGAGCCAGGTAACTCTCTGAGTAGTTGACGGAATCACTCCATTCCACTTCTCAGACCTAGCCGAAGGTCCCTCCTCATATACCCTGCGAACAGGATCCGGTCGAATGGACGGCGGTAACGTATACAGTGTTATTCTAACACCTTCAACTCTGTGGTAATATAGTCACAGGACGCAACTGAGATTGATATATATGATGACGCACGGGCCCCGTAAGGGAGCCGGAGGGGGGTGTTGGAGACCAGAGATTCCGATTCCAGGTGGGGTTACCCTACTTAGGGTAGTTCTTAGGTATCAGATTCTGGTATTCCTAACACAGGTATGCCTAGTACATACAATTTATTTTTCACATCTAACTTTGTTATAAGGTCATGGGCTTCGCACATGTGACCACTTTGGTCATATAATTAGTTTGTTATGATTTGGTTTTGCGCATGTGACCACTTTGGGTCTCATGACTTGGGGCGGGAAGAACACTATATAAGGAGGCTAGTACAAGGAGAATAGGTTCTTTAAGCTTTGTTTTAAGTACTTTCCCTACTTCTTTCACCCCATGTCAGAAGTGAGCATACAGATACTTTACCTTATTTCGCTTACAATAAATACTTTATCACTGCTTTTGTTTGTGTTTTTTCATTTAGGTAGTCAGTTAGAAGTTAGTTGTTCTTGCTTAGAAGGCACTTCAGTGTGAGATATCTATGGTCTAGTCCTGGTAATTACTGAGTGTAGTCTGGGGCAAGGATAGTGTCTTCAACAGCTTCCTCTTCCACAGATTCTACCCCATCTTCGAGGATATCGTCCCCAGTTCAGTTCGACTCCAACCTCTCCTCCTCACTAGAGACAGCCCATATAGCCTTCTCTCTTGTGCCTACTATCAAGGTTGACCGTAGCTTCATCCCTACAACTACACAGTTATATGTTACACCTAAAGGAAACTTTAGTTTCATACAGGTTTACCACTATCACGGGTGTCAGAATGCAGTAAACCTGCAGCTTGATGATTTGGTTTGCCAAACGGTCACTGTTGCGACTGTTGCTACAATGAAAGAAGTAGAGGTTTTGGTAAGAGGTTTCCTAATAGGGAGTGGCTATTCAGCCATATATGGCTTGAACAAGGACACTATCATGGGACTCTTCGTTCGGTTCAACTTCGACCATGGCTCAGAATATTCTCCAGCTCCTGCACCTTCCCCCCCTAAAGATTCTCAGACTATTGTCCCTGAATCCTCCATTCCTCTAACCAAAGACAGTGCCGCTGCAGCTACGGTTGAGGCCAGCTCTTAGTCCGTCACCTCTCACCTCACTAGAGCCATCCCAAGCAAGATCTCCAGTTTCCTTTGACAGGCTCCTATTCATGGAACTGGCTTGGCTACCCCCTCATTCCTGGCTGGGATGTTGTCTGGTAAAAGTGCTCTTTATGAAACCCCTAAGTTCAAGCTAGACGACCTTGAAGATGAGGACTAGAACCCCACTGCTGCTGGGACATGCTGCCATACATGGTCAACATCTCCCGCTAAATAATCTGCTGCTCCCATCCTCGACTCTCAGTTATTAAGGGATATTAATGTCAATAAAGAACAAAAAAAACAGATTGTTCTTGCCCTCTCTGGCCTGCCCCTTGATGTTTATCATGAGTGACTAGCCATTCCCCCCCCTGTAGTACTCCTGTCAACAATCGAAGCAACGGCTCCCTCTCTGTCTCCATTTATGACTGAGGATGTCCTACCCCTCTCTGAGGTGTTGGCCAGAGATACTCTCATGGGCCTGGATGAGGGACGCAACTCTGAGGTGACTGACCTGGGTGACAGCATCCATGTACCCTCTTCGGCAATGGCATTGTCACCACCGGCCTTTGACGGAAGCAGGATCTTGTTACTTGAAGAATGTCTGGGGAACTCTCAGGAAACCGCCCACGACACCCAAACTCCGTTGAAGGTTCAACTCTCAATTACCCAGCCCGAGGCCACCAATGCTGCTGCGGCTCAGGCAGACTTGATTATAGCTGGAGTCTGTGAAAAGTTGAATGTAGGTAAGACTCCCTCCTCTAGATCTCACTAGGGTAGCATAATTGGATTCATGCTGGAAGACCTGGAGGACATTCACTCTGGTAATACTCAGCTCCTCCTCTCCTCAGAGTCTGGGTCGATAGTTGATAACATGGTACATGATATCAGGACCTGGATGGACAATGGCCCTACGTTTGGTAATGAAGAGCCAGAGGACAGGATATATTACTGGAGCCGGGTATACCTGCTAGAATGGGCTGTAAAGGCACTGACTGAGATTGTTGGCAGATAAGGGAAAGAGATAGAGACCCTGCAGGGTAAGTTGTCCTCCTACCGTCACCCCCCTGTCGTTTTACTCTACAATACCCTCTTTGTTTCTTCAGGGACACCACTGCCCACTACCCATTCTAAGGAAAAGAAGACCGCTACAGCGGCTCCTACTACTAACGCCTCCTTTATGGAAGTAGTGAAACGAATGGCATATGTGTTCAAACCTCCCGCCTCTCAAGAAAAGCAGGCACTCTCCACCCACCATATATCGGCAGCCTCCTCCCACCAATCCAGCAGTGGCAGCTTCTGCAGCGATGAGAGGATAATCCTGCATGTTGCTCGCAGTGGTGAAGGTAAGTCAGTCCACTGAGAAAAAGAAAATGAAGGAGGAGAAGAGAAGAAGTAGAGAAGAAGACGTGGCAGGTGCATAAGTGATGCTGCCAGGAGGAGAAGGAAGGCTGCCAGAGAATCTGGTAGTGAAAAGGAATTGGTGACCCTGGCCAAGACTCAAGGGAAGAACACTGACAGGCAGGAACCGGTTCCCATAACTACCACACCTGTTACTCTACCAGTTCAGTCTGGACTAGTGGCCTTGGCCAACGTCAAGGTAACTACGACTCCTACACAGCAAGAGTATCGACGAGTCCTAATATGGCCTCCCGACAGACTCAACTCAGTGTCGGTACCACTACAGTCATTGCTGACCCAGATGCTAGGGGGAAGCATATGACTATAAGGTTCACTACCCGCAAGGAGGTTGGCCTGCCAGAGGGTATTGATATCGAGGCAATCTGAAACAGGATTAACACAACCTTCTCCAACCAGGGAAAGATTCGTGGAAATGTTTCTTATATCTGCGCTTGGCTTGTCAGACCTGAAATTGGATGTATCTCCTGACCCTGGTAGCGTACTCTATTACTGAGTTAGATAACCAGCTTGACCAGGCCAGGCTTGACCTACTCAAGGAATTGTCACTCCTGGAGTTTAAGTTTCAGAGAAATCTGGAGAAGATGAAGATTTTTGTTTCTAGAGTCCCGCTTGCTGATATAGGATAAGGATCAATTTGGAAGGTTGAGGGATGGACTAGAAGTGTAGTCTTTGATGGCCTCCACACTAACTTGGAGTAATCCAACACCAGTACAGTTACTGTTTCCAGGCTTGATATTATGGGATCCATCTACGCCATGAGGCAGGCCAATACTACTATATATGGTATCCGCTTTATGGTTGAAAAGAACAAGGCCATCGAGGAAAGGCTGGTCAAAAGGAAAATTTAGCTACGAGGAGGGGCCTACAACTCCCTAGATTTTTGAGGAACACAGAACCCTTAAAGTGTGTGGTAAGTGTTTGAAGACTGGCCATTTTGAGGCCACATGTGACCACCCTCTCCCCCCCCGCTGCCAGTTTTGCTTTGAAGAACACTTCTCTCGACAACATATGTGCAGTAAGCTTGCATGCCCAGGAGGCATCAGCCAGGCTTGCAGACACATTAGGAGACAATGCTAGCTCTGCAACCGAATGGACTACCTCACTGGATACTAATAATGCCCAGGAGTCAAATCGTCATCCCCAGTTCTACCTCCCTTACCTCCTATACAAAGGGCAGCCCCACAAGTGAAATCGACTAAGGAATCAAAGCAACAGAGAGCTAAGACAAGTAAGGCTAGGAGAAGAAGCTGCAGTCATGGAAGGTCCCTGACATTGAGACTGGTTGACATCAGCAGCGATGAGGACGATGAAGGCTGGTATTGTAAGATGAACAAGGCTAAGAATATGGAACCAAAACGTCCCTTCCCCTCCCCTTTCCCAGTACGTGAGATTTTGAAAACCACCACTACCACCAAACTCAGCTGGTAGGACACTTTTTGGACCACTTGGGACCAGGATAGTAGTTCCCCCTATGCCTCTGGCCCTTGCGGCCTGAGTGGATCAGTTGAGGCCCCCTTTTAATGCTTATTACGACAATAGTATTAAATGTGGGGAGGAGCAGTCAAAATCGGGTGCTGGCATTTAATTTGTTTTCGTTTGTTAATTTGTTTTTTATTATTGAACCTCTGGTTAATCTGGAGTGACAACACATATGTATAGAGATTGATGGGTTGGATTTGTTTTCTTTTGTTAAAAGATCAGGAGTTGAGGTGTTTGTTCAATCGCATATTTGTGGGATCTTTGAAATGGTTAGGAATGGGGAGAGTAGTCCCCATGTTGGTTATTGGGAAAAAGGAGTGAGGAGGGTACTTACTGGAGTTTACTTTCAACCTGGATATAGTAAAGACTAGTTTATTGGTTAGTTGGACAAACTTGGGGAACTGGACATTGTGGTTGGTGACTTCAATACCAGACATCAATATTGGAACCGCAAGACAGACAACAACAACATGGGTGGATGGTGGCTGAAGCAGTAGTTCACAGATCTGACTCATGATATGAACATGGTCCCCCCAACGGTGTCAACATTCCACCACGCTTCCAAAATCGACCTGTGCCTACTCCGGACACTGTACATTAGACCTCATTACCTAGATACTGCTGGCTGTGAGCATAGTGTTCAAGCCCTCAAACTGGCAGTTGACCTCCCTGACAGGATCATACATCGGAGACCAGCCTGGAAGAAGGCAGTCTGTGAGAAGCTCGGGAAACAGTTGAACACTTGACAAGAGGTAGAAGATAGGAGGTTGTAGGAAGGAGTGCGAAGTGTGGTGGATGCACTCCCACTGGCCTCCATTGGCAGAGGCCCATGCAAGTGGTGGATACCGGAGTTGGAAAAGATGAGGTTAGATGTAGCTAGGCTGCGTCAATACTCTAAATGCAGGGTGGAGCGGATGGAGAACTACAAGCTAGTCAGATGTGTTTACTAGGCATACCTGTTGAAGACTAGGTTCAAGCACATCAGATCAAAAATAGCCAAGAGCCAGGATGCAGATATCTTTTACATGGCGCGAAAGTTGGAAGCTTAGCAAACTCTTCCCTCTATACCCCATTCCGATTGGTCTTATGCCACTACACATTCTAATATTAGTGACCTGATTGCGCAATAGTTGTCCTCTGTAGACCCTACCCCTTGGGAGGACTCCATCATCAATATGGATAGTGCTCAAGAAATGGAAATTGTCCTTACCATATCTCCTACAAATACAGGTCCAGGAGAGGATGATATTGGTTATCCCTTCCTGCGATTTTGGAAGCGAGGAGATATGACAAAATTGAGGCACCTGGTTGATTATAGGCTATGGTATGATATTCTGGACTGGTATAGAACTAAGGTGGTACTTATACCTAAGCTAGATAAACCCAGGTATGACATCGTTAAGTCTTGGAGGATAATACATCTCTTTGCGATACCAGTGAAGGTTATAGAACATGTAGTCCTGTTAAGATTGGCTACTTGTCTTAATCTGGGAGAAATACACTTTGGGTCCTGCTAGATGCATGGGGTTCATGATGTCATAGTAGTAGTCTTTGAATTCTTGCAGCATAACGAGGACTATATATGACTAATATTGTCAACGGACATCAAAGGAGGGTTTGATAATATTGATGTTAACCTCTTGTCAGACTTTCTGGTAGCCCAGGGATGTCGCTCAAACCTGTGCCAGTGGATCTGGCAATAGACTTCCTGTCGGTCTGTCCATTTTCACTTCAACAGATTCGTCTCCCAGGCTTATTATGTTAGTAATAGGGTGCCTCAGGGCTCGCCCCTTTATCCTTTCCTCTTTGGCGAGTACATGGCAGATATATTCACACCAAGCATGTGATACTCTCCTGGTATATGTCAGTTGGTAGTCTTATACGTGGATGATGGGGTTATCATAGTGGCAGCAGAGTCCTGTAATATGACCCGATACCACGTGGTAGAGATATTCACAGACTGTAACCACATAGTCAGAGTCTGGAGAATGTGTTTTATTGCCCTCAAGACCCAGTAGATGAGTTTTGGAGATAGGGTATGGGAAGAAATAGACTTGTTGGGAGAGATAGTATTACCTTCTAAGGACTTACGGGTTCTTGGGTATAGGTTTAATTTATTTCTTAACTTTTCTTCTCATGTAAAGTATTGGTTGGAAAGGGGGTTGGGTATTAGGAGAAGGATTTCGGCATTGGGGAGGAGGTTTGAAAGTGTTGGGAGATTGAGAGTATGGGAAACTTACAGCTTGATACAGGCAGTCTACCTTCCAACCATTTACCACAGGCTTGAATTTGTAACCCACCATACATAGTATGTGAAGCAAATTCAAGTCCACATTAACGACTATCTCTACTCACTATTTCAAATACCTATGAAGCTGGCTAACAACATACTGTTGGCTGAGTTCGGAACACTACCTGTCTCTATTCAAAGAAGGTACCTACAACGGAGATGTTACAGCCAGTGCATCAATTACCAATACTGTGACCAACATGCCTAGTTCGGTGAGATACAGTTGTACTAGAAGGAGGAAGGAATGGTAGCACATCGGCAGACCTCAGATAAGGAGCTCACATACTGCTCTATAGTTTCGATTGGGAAAGGCAAGGTGGTGATGGCTACATGCTACTGTACGCTGTATGTAGACTATTGTATATTTTCAGATGTGGTTATGAACATGGATAGGTCTAAGTGCTCTGATAGAGCCGGTATGGCATGGGTGGTATTTGAAAAATTGGCCTTGACCTGTATTGACGGGTGCTCGGTTCCCCCATCTTGGAGCATTGTAGAATGCGAGCTGTTTGCAGTTGTGAGTGCTCTCTGACATACGCAGGATATAGCCAACAGGTGCCTGGTTCATATGTTTTTAGACTGTGTACCTGCCTCCATCCTGGTCAAAAACAAGTTCTCTGATAGTGACTCAGCTGAGTTGTGGGAGGTAATGGTGCTCCAGTTGAATGACTTCTCTCACGTCAGTTTCAGTTGGGTTCCCGGTCACATGGGCATTGACAGCAATAAAATGGTCAACCTGAAAGCTAAAGCCTGTATTGGACGTCCCTTATGCCCCCTGCTTTAGGAAGGGGTTACCTTTGGGATTGGTCATGCGGCCTTAGTTCAGGAGCTCCAGAAAGAGGAATAGTACACCTGGTACACTAGAGAAGTACATGGGTACTATGCCCATAAACTAAAGGCACCCTAACACCTCTGGGGCCTGACCTGCATGGACCTCTATATTTTGTTGAGAATCTGGTGTGGGACGGGCTTGGTCTGCCATGACAGCTGCAATGGGAAAGTTTATAGACATCACTGGACTGAGTGCTCTCGCTGTGCTAGAGGACATCCTATTGACAAAGACTTGTATAAGGATTCGGCAGTTTTAAGGTGGAATGGTTAGTGGGTGGATTATCAGTAGTTGAACCTGGGAATTCCTCATCATATTGGGATCATGGATGAGGAGCTAGCTGTGGCAGGTAACCCTTTTAATAGCAGATTGATGGTGAAAAGGGACAGTGGGGCAGAAATGGTAGAAGACCCTACGACTTGCACCCAGTGTAAGAAGAAACATAATGGTAGTAGTTGTGTCTTACCAGGCAAGGTGACATTGTTGAAGAAGTGGTTTATTTTACCTGACTAAAGAGGGTGCCAGTGTCCCTGTTGTGGTACCGCCATTTCCACTGCGGCTACCAAGAAGTGTGCCACTTTCGCCAAACACTACGAGAAATAGCCCCAATGTTTACAGATATGTCATGATTATTTTTGGCATTCTCAGCATTAGCAGTAGGACGAGTTGAATCTAGCAACACAGACATCGGTAGTCTTGAGGTCGGCTAAGGTGAATGAATGAGTTATTGAAGGAACCCTGTTGCCCCTTTTGTAGTTTGATGTTGGCGGGAGGTTACTTGAATCTTAGGTTGCACTAAAAGATGGAGGGATATTGAGATAGACTATATGTTTCCTTTGTTGAGTATGTGGGACAAATTGTGTTGGAGGCAGATAGGGGTGAGGGCATGAGACAGTGGTTGAGTAGCGGGGTGGGAAGATGTGTTAATCCTGGGCAGCGCTAGTCATTACGAGTACCCGTGAGCCCCTATAGATAGTGATTTTTGGATTTATGTTTAGAAGGAATGGTTGCAGGGCAGAATGGTCCACAGTAGTATATTTTAGATAGTTTGTTTTATGGAATATGGATGAGACTAGTCATATGCCAGTGTTGGCAGTACTAGTATAAATAAAATTAGGTTGAATTCTAAGTACTTTTCCTACTTATTACTCCATGAATATAAAATACCTTTATGCTCTTTATCATTATTATGACCGTTATTACTATTACGACCAGAAGGCTCTATACAAGATAGAGTTAGAGAAAGCTTATAATACACAATACCGATAGAAGACAAAAGTCTTGTACTATCAGAAACGAAGACATACACCTCAGAGCTATCATATATCAGAAAAAAAAGAAGAGAAGTATCGTTTTCCATCGCCAAGAACTAACTACCTGAAGGGAGATTATTACAATATTATGAGAAGTAAAACAATTTCAGGAAAAAGTGAGTAGAGTGGATGAGATAAGAGACAGGCTACTCTTATTCCCTACATATTTGCAGATACTATATCAAGAATCAAGTCCAAAATTATCTTCCATACTGTGAGTGGTAAAGATATACGGAAAAAGGAAGAACACCTTTGGAATATAGAAGTAACAGTAGAGCTATATAGTACAGCCTACAACAATGGGAGCCTTTTTTCTTAAATTCATCAACAAGGAACTTCTTCCTGCCTTACAAGTCTCTGAAAACTCACCAAGTCTTCTCCTCATCAATGTTCATGTTACTAGATTCCATACAACCAAGACTGTTCTTGAGAAGCTTTGCTCTGCAAATATCCTAACCTCACACATTCCTTCAGGATGCACCAGGCTCCTTCAATCACTGGACACAGCTGGAAATAAGTCATTCTATGGATATTTGTAGGGATATACTGATGCCTATATCAATACCCACCTAATTGCGAAATAGAATGTTAGTGATAAACGCATTATGGTTATGCAAGTTGTCACACTAGCAGCCCTGGACTGCCTTTTTACTTGAAAAAAGGCATGTGATTGAGAAGTCTTTCTATAATCTTGATCTTGGAGTCACCTTGCCTGTGGATGGTAGTCCAGATGATGAGATTAAAATTAAATGCTTCAAAATAGTTCACATTGAAGACTGGACTAGAGAATTACTTCTTTCTCTTCCCCTTTATCATATGGAATTACATCATCCTTTACCAGAAGAGATACCCAACAATGATTCCCTAGAGTTTGTTTGGACTTGTGAAGACTACTTTCACCTGGGGAATCACTCCAGAAATTCCACTTCAAGCTCTGCATCTCCTCCGGGATCCAGGCCCCATTTCAGGAACACCTTATTGGAGTTTTGAATACTAAGTCCAAGAACTACATCCCAACCCCCATACCTTACTCCTATGTCCAAGTTGAAGCCGTACACTTAATATGAGAATTGTTACCCTAGGGGTCTGGTTTCAACTTGGTAATGTGAGTGCATTCTGGCACTTTCTAACTCTGTGATTGCAGCAGGACTGACTGAACTTAGGCTTCCTTTGGGGGATTTACCTTTCTTTTTATTTCTTCGCTTGATTTCTGATTACCTGTCTACTAGGGCTGGGGTTTCATTTTTTTATATATCTCATGAGCCATGGCGCAATTATGATTAATACTTGGCATTTGGAGAAAAACTCTATAACGCGAAAGAATATAGTATTCCACTTCAAAAAATTACTCTACTCGGTTTCATTACCTTCTAAGTATTCAAATATGATACAAGAGACTTTTGGGTGGATATGCATAACCCGGGGGGGAGGAACAATCTTCGGGCATCTTTCCTAACCTCTCTAAACTCGAGTAGATGCTGTCTTGGCCTTCCATAAAAACTGGACCTTACGCTAAGCTGTCCGCAATTTCCACCTTTGGATTAGAGGCCAAAGCATGCACCGAAAAACAAAAAAAACTGTTTTTCAGCCCCAAGCCGAGACAACTAAAAAGGAAACAAAAAAAAATCATCCTTATGAGGAGAGAGGCACTCCAACGTCTTAGTTCAAGTCCAATTATTCACAGCGGCAAAACAGTACCCCTGACCTACCGAAATTCCCTTATTTTATATGGTTCGTTGCCAAATTGCCAGGAAAAATGCAGAGAGATGATCCCTCCTGAGCGTCAAGGGTCACCCAGCAAAACCGACTCTGGGCAAGAATAGCTATACTGGTGCCGTATATGGTGTTCCTCTTTCGAAAGAGGCTTCGCACGGTTTCTAGGTATGATAGGCCGTATGGTGACAAACCTGTACTGTACCGGGACTCGATGATCCCTTCTCAGCCGCAGCGCTAGGACAAGTTGTTATAGCTACATTTGGACTAGTCTAAGTTTCACCCTCGCGTGGAGCAGGTGGTCCACGCGTCGAGCTCGAGCGTAGCCACGTGACACAAGAATCCACCACTGACGGCGCGTCAAACACAACTCCACGTGACTTTTACCTGAGACACGATGACCCATGAGTAGACAACCAGTAGAGACGGAAGACACACATCTCCCAAACGAATTGCAACATCTCAGGAAACAGAGCGAAACACCGCCAACCACAGCGAAGGGAAATGCGATGAAATGCGTAGAAAGATCTCGCCAATAAGAGGAACTCAGCAGAAACTCGGGGGAAGCAAGTGAGCAAAGTCCACAAACATACCGGACGAACTGTCGTCCCGAACAAGCATTGGGCATGGCGGAACACAATCTCTAAACCCGGTGCCATTTGCCGAAAAGGAATAGCGCAAAATCCGAAACCGGGTTCAAAAATGCTTGTCGGTATGATATAAAGGAAACAGAGCCAACACGATTGTCCTATTCCTAACCGCACAGGTTGCGAAAACAATTGTCATAATATTATCATACCCAAAATTGCATGTCCTAGTAATCCCATGCCACCCCTAAGTAATCCGACATTGCCTAGGAGGGGAGGGGCTATATGGATACTGGGGTATGTTGTAGGCTGGATCACGATCTCCAACAGAATGTCTCAGGGGGATTAAGAGTGACATCTGGTGAAGAAGGGTTATCGTGGATTTATAATTAAAATTTAGGCCCTGCTCGGCTTGTACCAATTTAAATAAATCATGATAAAAGGTGAAAATAGGATATATCCTGAAATGGCAAAATTGTGTTTTTCTAAAAAAAATTGTTGCTCGGTAACGACCACAATTTTTCAGAATCTTATGCTACCCTAATTCCAAACACTCATTTTATAACAGGTTTTGACCCGATTGACACAAAACTTTTCTAGTATGGTTCCGGCAGACTAGCACGTGTACTAAGTTTCTGACGAAAACTGTGACAATTTTGGAAGTGACGCTGGTTGTAACACCTCAAAAGTGTATTACCCTACCATGTAAAAGTGCTCTACAGACTTAATCAAATGGAAGAATGAGTGATAGTTAATGATTTTTCATATGAAATTTCAAATAGAATGATATGATATCAAGTCCAAATATCATATCATACCTAGTCTTTTCAGTCACTACTGTCAATAGTAATCCTATTATTTGTGTTAATTTCTCTACCTTCATATTCCATCATTCACCATATAAAGCATTATTTTCAAAGAGTAGGTATTCCAAGGGTTTATTAAAGACTACAGAAATGTTTTATTGTATTATATGATACTAACTTGTATAATAGAAAATCATGAATACAGAAATAAGTAAAAAGAATATGCAAATTGAGAAGCGACATGTGGTAACTCGAGAACGTGTTAGAAAGCATTGTGAGAAGAAATTTGCAAAAGTTGTTGGGCCAAAAAATCCTCCTATGTCCAGAAAAGAGAGAATAAAAAAATATCGACTGCAGAAGCAAGAGGTGAGATCTTTAGAGATTATTGCCAATAATCAAAAAAGTCAAGGTCTGGCTGAGAAGAAGCAGTATCCTTCCTATGAGCGAACGAAGAGATATCATCAGCGCAAGCGAATTGATAATGGTTATGAGAAAGGAGTTCCCTTAACCGCAAGAGAATGCTCACACCGCTGGTATGCAAAGAAGCAGCAAGTCTGTATTCAGAATCTGGTATCAAGTTCAATTACTCGACATATAACTTCTTCTCCTCTTCAATCAATATCCAGCATTGATTCGGAATGGCAAGCTCATGAGCTAGTAAGTAGGAGGTAGGCTTATCAGGATTGGCCACGCTTAGCTGGACCAGGACATGAATTCAGGCAGAAAATACTGCAATCAGCTTTACAAAAGCTGAAGAGAGAAATAAAGGTTAATGGTCACAACCCAGCTGCTGGTGGAATGGGCCTCCAATTAAATTGGAATGTTCAACTGTATACTTTCATTAAGTTGCAATTAAGAGCAGAAAAGGATTGGAAGTCTGCAGAGTTGAAAAGGCACTCGAGTGATCCAATAACGAGGAGGAAGACTAGGAAAGAACTTGCCTTACGGGTTGCAAATGAAGGCGGGTGGTCTATAGCTGTGATGAAACATATCCTTCAACAAGAGGTAGAATATATTCGTTATGACAAACTTCCAATCCCAAAGTGGGGTCGACATGTAAAGGTAGCTAGTTGGCTCAATGATGAGGGTACTGTACTCGCTATGAGAGAGTACATGTCTGTCGCAGGAGAAGGTAAGAAATTACCTAAGCAACAGTAAACTTTGAAGTTCAAAGCACTTTTCTAATACTGCAATATAGGAATAGATTCTGCAGGATTGGCTAAAGCCATCACAAATTACTGGACAATAACATATGGAAATAAAGTTAGTCAACCAGGTACTCAACTGCCTATGATTATTACAGCTGGAATTCATAAAAGAATTAAAAGGTCTCTATCAAGTCGGTCTACACGTGCTTGGCTCTTGAAGCTTGGCTGGAACTGGAAGGAAGTACGAAAGGGTGTCTATAAAGATGGATATGAGAGAGCAGATATGAAGAAATATAGGGATGAGATCTTTCTTCCTTTCATGCAAGATCTGAAGCCAAGAATATGTGAATGGGATGAGAATCTTACTATTATTCCTAAGACCTATGTGCCTGGTATTAAGCCAGTAGTGCTGATAACTCATGATGAAACTACATTCAACTCCAACGATAGCCAGAAGAGAATTTGAGTTCATGATAATCATGCACCTCTACGCAAAAAGGGTCGAGGTCAAGGCTTACATGTATTTAACTTTCTGACTCCAATTGGAACGCTTGGAAGAGGAGATGTTTGTGAAATCATGAAGTGTGGAGGAGACATTTGGTGGATGGGTGAGCTGTTGCTGAAACAACTTACAGAGAAAGCAATTCCAATATTTGAGCAATCATTTCCAGATTGCCAAGCTTTGTTTGCATTTGATAATACAAAAAGCCATCAGAAATATGCTGCTAATGCACTCTGGACTGGAAATCTTAACCTTACACTTGGTAGTCTTAATAGTGTACCAATGAGAGATAAATGGTATAAAAAAGAAGGAGATCCAACAACTATTTATCAGCAGAAAATGGTATTACCAGATGGTCGGCTGAAAGGATTAAAAATTATCCTGCAAGAGTGAGCCTTTGGCCAGTAAATCAAAAACTTTTAATACAATATACCATACAAGGAGAGAAACCTGGGTCAAGAAAACTAAATCCCGCTTGCTGATATGCATCGAACTCCAATTGTTGTGCACGAGCACTTCTTGCCTCCCAACCAGACTGTAACCGGTACGGGTACTCGGTTATTGGTTTTGTTTTATGTTTTGTTTTAAGTATCGCTTTGATACTTAGTTTGTTTTAAGTATCGTTTGATACTTGGTTTTGTTTTATGTTTTGTTTTAAGTATCGCTTTGATACTTAAGGAGTTTTACCAAAGTGTATCGATTGATACCTTTTGTAACCGGTACGGGTACTTGGTTATTGGTTTTGTTTTATGTTTTGTTTTAAGTATCGCTTTGATACTTGGTTTGTTTTAAGTATCGTTTGATACTTGGTTTTGTTTTATGTTTTGTTTTAAGTATCGCTTTGATACTTGGTTTGTTTTAAGTATCATTTGATACTTGGTTTTGTTTTATGTTTTGTTTTAAGTATCGTTTGATACTTGGTTTTGTTTTATGTTTTGCTTTAAGTATCGCTTTGATACTTAAAGAGTTTTACCAAAGTGTATCGATTGATACCTTTGATTAGTTTCGTTCATGCTAGACATGAACAGATTTGTGTATTTAAAGACCGCCTGTTTCTACGATGGAGAAGGCAGACTTCGACAGACAGTATTTCAATATACTTGGTTGAACGGTTACTTCTTTGTTCCTCAGTACGCCCTCGAAGCCTCCTTTAGTTCTCAGCTCTCGCCTCCTCTCTGGAAGAGCAGGCCACCTGCCAACTATCGTATCTATTGTCGATAACGTGATTAGCACCTTGCGAACACGTTACATTTTTTTAACCTCAGCAAGTGGTTAACAACCTGTCCCCGGATTTAGGCCTGATCAACCTATCGATATCCACCTCAGAACGCTAGCGGAGAGAAGCGGCAGAATCACAGCACATTCGGCTTCATCTCAAACCCAAGATAGAGTCTTTGACGACCAGGAGTGGGAAGCAAATCCCACGGCAAGATCTTACAAGAAAGAAACAACCCCGGAGCTCTGCCAAAGAGCCGGGCGATCCTGCAAACACGGAAGACACACAACCCCCAGGAGAATTCCCTTCTACTCCAGCAAAGAAGCCTTCCTTTGAACCTCCAAACGACCCAGAATCTAGTAGCGAATCAGATATGGCTAGCACAGGAGGAGGGCCTTCTGGAGGAGGGAAATCTCGGGCAAGGCCTGAAGAAGAGGAGGTACCCGCAGCATTTGAACCCCCTAAGTTTAAACTTCACCTCCCAGCGAAGTTCACAGGCGAAGGGAAAGACCTCAAACCTGAAGCCTTTGAACGATGGGCCACAGAACTCTCATACTTCCTACTCTTACAAGGAAAAGATGTGGAAGATCCTACAACCGGACTTATCATTGGATCATTCTGTGAAGGAAAGGCAACCGACGCATACCACCAATGCTATAAGGACTTCGGCGGGAATGTAAGATTAAGAGGATCTACAGTTCTCGATTACCTGAAAGGACGATTCCAATCCTCTATAACCAACGACCTCCTATACAACAAATTCAACCAGCTCCAGCAAGTTAACGGAACGCATGTCAAGCAAATCACCGATCTGGCTACGGACTTGATAATGTATAAGGACCGAATGGAGAGAGGAAGCATCTCCAAATACATCCTGAAGCGACGATTCTACGACACCATGCACCCTACCCTCTAGCGAGAAGTAGAACCACTCGAGGAAGATGGCGATGATATTGCAGTAATTATTGCAAGAGCAGAACGAAAGGACGCCATTCTCCATGAGACCAAGGCCTACAAAACACAGACTTCCTCTAGTAGAAACAGCCAGCCAAGACACAAAGCCTCCAGCAACTCTGGAGATGACACCCCACGGGTTTTCAAGAAGAAAACAAAATTCTCCAAAGAATCGAGACGGGAAAAAGGAGAATGTTTTGAATGTGGAAAAACAGGACACATGGCAAAGAACTGCCCTTTGAAGAGAGGAAAAGGAAAGGCAATTAAGCAAGAGGCATCGGCCAACAATGTTGAAAGCGATAACGTCCAATCTAGTGAATATGAAGAAATCCATATCGGATATATCGATGTGGAATGCAACAGTGTTCGACCTCCGGCTACATTCAAGGTACACACCGCTCTGGAAGGAACAATCCTAATCAATGGTAAAAGGGCTCGAGTCCTATTCGACACTGGCGCAATCGGAAGAGATATGATCAGTAATGCCTTTGTCTCTGTCTATGGACTCCCCACTCGAGACCTTAACCAACCCATACCAGTCAATATGGCTGTAAAAGGATCACGATCCACAAGCCATAAAACCTGTAGTGCAACCATTCGACTTGGTTCTGCAGTCCTACCCCCCCAGGAAATGCTGATTGGAAACTTAGCCAAATACGATGCCCTAATAGGCATGCCATTCCTGAACCGCCACAAAGCTATAATCAGGTGTGGGGAATCAACCATCAATTTCCCAGATCAGAAGGTCAGAGTCTCATGCAAGCCAACAAGCGGAGAGTACCGAGCCGCAGTCTGTGAAGCAACTACCCAAAAACTATTGGATGAATACTCTGATGTTTTCCCTGATCAAATACCCGAAGAACTGCCACCTATGAGAGAGGTGAACCACCACATCCGCCTCCGAGACCCCTCCAATCTCAAGAACCAACTGACCTACTCTATTCCTGACGCATACAAAAGCCCACTTTGCGATTGGATCAACCAACAACAAAGAAGAGGAGTCATCTACTGGGCAGAGGCCCCAGGTGCCGCTCCTATGTTTGTCCAACCCAAAGCAGATGGCAAGAGGATCCGTCCCTTGGTTGATCTCAAACTACGGAATGAAAACACGGTTATGGACAGCTCCGCTATCCCAAACCAAACACAGATCCTAAATGCAGTTGGACGGGCTAGATTCCGAAGTAAGATTGACCTAAGCGATGCCTACTTCCAAACTAGGTTAGACCCAGAAAGCGAACGCTACAACAGTTTCAAAACACCCTTCGGAAGTTTCATTAGCCGAGTTATGTTACAAGGTGATATGAATGCGCCCGCCACCTTTATGCGAATTATGGAAAACCTCCTAAGCGAATACCTCCACCATTTTGTTTGGGTCTACATTGATGATATTCTCATCTTCTCGAACACCGCAACAGAACACGCCTACCATATAGGTTTGGTTTGTACCAAAGTTAGGGAAGCTAAATTCTATGCTAGCAGAAACAAATCAATCCTGTTTGCCGACAAACTCGATATTCTAGGACATGTTATAGATGATGAAGGAATACATGCAGCCCCAGGAAAAATAGCCTGTTTAACGGAATGGTCAACACCCCGGAATCAAAAGGAACTCATGCGATTCCTAGGACTAGTCAACTATATTTCCCAGTTCCTTCCACACCATGCCACTGTAACAGCGCCGCTCACGGACCTTACCGGTAATGCAGAATTTGTCTGGACCCACACTCATGACCAAGCCTTTATCAACATCAAGGAATTGATTAAAAACGCCAATGTTATCCAACCGATCGACTATAGTAAACCAGAACCGATATGGTTGATTACTGACGCATCGGATGTTGGAGTTGGAGCATGGGTTGGGCAAGGGGCCTCCCATGAAACGGCAAGGCCGGCGGCATTACACAGCAAGAAGTTCACTAACTCACAGATGAACTATGGAACAACAGACAAGGAAGCCCTTGCTGTGATTGATGCTCTCGCCGCTTTCAACCACATCCTGATGGGCAATACCTTCACCATTGTTACCGACCACCAACCTCTCACTAATCTTAAAACAGAAAGGATACCAGGAAGAAGAAGAACAAGATGATAGGCGAAATCAGCAAATACGATGCAAAAATTATCTACACCCCTGGAAGAACGAACTATTTAGCTGATGCTCTTTCCCGCCTATATGAGAATCAAGACCTCGCAAACCCTCCCCTTGTTCACGACCACACAAGACAAAGCGAGGACAGCCCTGACGACACCACCTATGAACAAGAAACATCGATGGTTGCGGCCAGCTCTACTACTCCCTCCAATCCTTTCTCTTACACCATGTACAGTGCTGCCGGAACAGAATGAGGAAAGGACGTTGATGAAGAATGGAAAGACAATTGCACGCTCCGCAGCACACCTCCTCACGAACTTGAACAAAGTAGACTCCACTGGTCCCATTGCTATCACGACACCTGCCCTTTTCACCAGACTGAGATCAAGTTTGGCAACAGATACCAACGACCGTACTATATGCCTGCTGATGATTCCAAAAACACCAGTTTCAACACCGTTGAAGGAGCAGAAGAAGTGATCAATGAAGATGAATCAACCCAACCTCCTGATACCCTTAATCCTGTTCCAACACGATACCAAGCTCTTGAAGAACTCGAACAAGCAGCAGCCTAAGTGGATGCAATATCATATTTACACCCCCCACAGTCAGCCCCGCCATCCTCTCCTCCCATAATCGATTCACGACCACTATATGGTGGACCCTTACGAGTATACAACAATGAAACCATTGTCTCAGTCATACCCCCTACTATTCCCGAGCATCGGCGTCAACTCTACGAAACCTTTGAGGAAGAGGAAGCCCCTATCGAACCAACAAGAGGATCCCTAATCGAGGATGAACGAGATGTTAGATCAACCACAGAAGAATTAACCTCCACTTTCCGAAGCCAAATGATAGCAGGATACCGCCATGACCCGATTTACTTCAAAGCCATGGATGCCTCCAGGCATGGAGACATCGCCCCCTACAACATATCCAATGGAATGGTCTTTACCAGTACCCGTTATGGAGAACATTGCCTATACGTACCAAAAGGCCATATGTTCAACGGAATGACGATTAGAGAATATGTCATATCCGAGATTCACAACAAAGGACACCATAGTGCAGATCGCAACCTCCAATATGCCTCAGAATATGTCTACTGACCTGAAATGCGAAAGGACTTCCGTGATTTTGTCAGGCAATGCGAACTCTGCCAGGCAAATAAGGAGCGAACACAACTTCCTGAAGGGAAAGCTCAGACCCTCCAACTACCATGTGAAATATTTGAATCCTATGCCATCGATTTCGCAGGACCATTCAACAAGTCCGCCGGATATGACACCATATTGGTAGCTGTGGATCGATTCTCTGGATACACCTGGTTAATACCAATGAAGGTTACCGACTCCTCCAAAGACACCTGGAATAACCTACAACGACACTGATTTACCCCCCACGGGTTCCCCTTATCTATTGTCAGTGATGCTGATCCCCGCTTTACTGCCAGATTCTGGAACCAAACCTTAACCTCTCTCGGAATAAACCACATTATGGCTGCCCCAGGACACCATGAGACTAATGGCCAAGCAGAAGGAAAAATCCGCGAGGTCAAGACCGGGATTAGGAACATGATCAATGAACGACAAACCAACTGGGAACCAGCCCTAGTTGAACTAGCCGCATATATCAATGCCGGATTTTCAGATACCCTGGGAATGTCACCATATAAGGCAGTCTTTGGCCGCCAATACCCTCTCCTACCTACAACACTATTCAAGAACTCCTCAGTCCCTGCCTCCGATGACCATCTAAACCGCCACCAAGCAATTCGGAACGATGCCTTCCAAGCTGTTAAGGCTGCCCGATTCCGAAGCACCACTACTGCCCAGAAATGACGTCGCAAACATGTCCCCATCCCACCAGGTGATATGCTCATGGTACATGGTAACATGTTCATTACCAATGTCGGACGCAGCAAGAAATTGCAACCCCGGTGGCGAGGACCCTTCAAAGTCTTATCTTTTGATGAGCATACAGAAAACTACACAGTCCAAATGGATGGCCGCATGTACCGCCACAATACCGCGGTCTTCCATACCTCTGCTGTCAAGCGATTCCACCCAAATGACAATGCCAAATTCCCTGGAAGAACCCACTCACGACCTGCACCAATCGTCATTGAAAAGAAAGATGAATGGGAAGTTGAAGAAATCAGAGACCACTGCCTTTGGCATGGAAATGATCAGTTCCTAGTCAAATGGAAAGGATATCCAACAAGCGAAAACAGTTGGGAACCACTGGAAGGACTAGAGCACGCTATGGATATGGTGAACGGATGGTGGAAAGACAATATGCTAAATGGATCCCTTCCCCCAACGATCAACTACATCACCATGTGCTGGACACCCACGATGCCAGAAACTGAGCGATGGCATGCGGAGCTCGAAGCAAGAGATGGATTTTGGGCACCATACTTTGAGTCAGAATTCGAAAGCAGCGATGTGGAAAATCAAGCTATGGAGCAGGCTCTCGACAACCTTATCTAGTCACCAATCACCATCCGAATACCATAACGATGTCAAATTATGTGGAAGTTAATGTGAGGCTGCGACAACAGATTGTTGGACTGTTGTTGAACCGCAATGTTATCCAACTTGAAGACTACTTCGAAATCCTCTGGATAGATTACTGTCCTGATTGCGATCACGCTTGGGTTGATGTACAGCGCGAATCTGGTATTCATGATTACTGTGATTTACCCTTCTTTGAGTTTAAATGTTTTCTTAGGATTTCTTCTTGCCCCTGGTGCGACACTTATGATGAAGAGTTTTTGGCGGAAACTGAAGCCCTGAGTTTCTCAGAATCCGCTTTTGATGATTATTAGGTTTTTGTTTGGTTAAACAGTTGTTTTGTTTTGGGGAATGTAACCGGTACGGGTACTCGGTTATTGGTTTTGTTTTATGTTTTGTTTTAAGTATCGCTTTGATACTTAAGGAGATTTACCAAAGTGTATCGATTGATACCTTTGATTAGTTTCGTTCATGCTAGACATGAACAGATTTGTGTATTTAAAGACCGCCTGTTTCTACGATAGAAAAGGCAGACTTCGACAGACAGTATTTCAATATACTTGGTTGAACGGTTACTTCTTTGTTCCTCAGTACACCCTCAAAGCCTCCTTTAGTTCTCAGCTCTCGCCTCCTCTCTGGAAGAGCAGGCCACCTGCCAACTATCGTATCAATTACCGATAATGTGAATAGCACCTTGCGAACACGTTACACAGACCTTCAAGCCCAAAAGGGAAAATTGCAAGAAGTAATAGAGGCTGCAGGCCATTTAGTTATCTTTTACCCCTCATTCCATTGTGAATTAAATTTCATTGAATACTTTTGGGGAAATACTAAGATTTATACAAGAGCTAATTGTGAATATACATTTCCTGCTCTGGTGCAAATAGTACCTGAGGTACTAGCCCAAGTGTCTGACAAGTTGATATGGAAATATTACCAAAGGGTATTGCAGATGATGGAAGCCTACAGACAAGGTATTGTATATGATTCTGATGATTTTAAGTGACATGTTTTTACGTGGTATTCTTCTCACAGAAGAATAGCAGAATCAGAACTCTATATGTAGCTATAAGACTTCAGGTTTTTAATGGAATTTGTCTAGAGACTCAATATAACTATTTTTAGCAAGAAATTTGCCATGAATGGAGATGAAATTTAATATAGTTTATAGATGTTATAAATTATAAGTTATCACTTAAGATTTAATAGAAATTTGAAAATTTTTTGTGTTGTGTCAAGGTAGGGTAACAACCATTTAAGGTGTTACAGCCAGCGTCACTTCCAAGATTGTCACAGTTTTTGTCAGAAACTTAGTACAGGGGCTAGTCTGCCGGAATCATAACTATTTATTTGTTCCTTGTACAGTGTAACCCCCAATCATCTTTTTCTTCTTACCAACAATTTCACATCTCAACTGTGGTTTTTTTTTATCTAAATTGCTTCTCAACACTTCCAGTTATTCTTGGTCTTTAGTATCAAATAGTTAGTACCTCATATTATCATTGATTTTATAGTATATCGAGAGCTGTAGATCACTCCTGTAGCAAGTACAACTGATACAAGGAGCTGTGGTGTCAATACCAGTGTGGCTGGTTCAGCTATATTATCTGACTCAGGCGAATTGTTCATATTGATGGTATTTTGCATTGTTCAAAAGTATATGAAGGATAAAGATTGGAGGACTCAGAATAGCATATAGGAAATTAATTTATATATATCACAGTATTCTAATTGCATCTTATTATGGTAGAAACTCTTAGATCAATTACCCTATATCCTATGTACAAATGATTAAAATCGCAATTTAAATAAATCGAGATATAATTTCAAAAAATCACAATATTTATGGCAAGCTGAGCATGGCCCAATTTAAATATATCTGGATCACAGAAAAAATCACATTAAAGTGGAAAAATTGCAATTTTTGTGGCAAGCCGAGCAGGGCCTTAATGCTAACGTGAGCCGCCAAATCAAAGTTTAAATGTTGGAAAGGTCACCAAGAACCTTTCTGGGGCTAGGTGCAATTAACCGGGATATTGTTTGCCCAGCCAGGGCTCTAGGAAATAGAATCAATTCTCCTCTCTCCCACTTTCAAACAATAAGGTGATTTCTCGAGGCTGTTTATAACTTGAATGGTTACGGCTCGATAACATCGGAGGTGGTCCGCGCCGACCGGGATTCTGGATGGGTCAAACACTAACCAAAATATTGAGACTATTAACATTATAAAGCGTGGTTTGCCTGGGAACCGTACTAACTTTAGTCGAGTCCGTCAGGTGTACCGTATGTTACCGTGGGAACAATGTGGCGTAAAACACGACTAGTCTTCACTCGGAAAGTACTTGATTATTGATTGTTCTATCGTCGAATTTAGGAGCAAGGAGCTATATCACCTAGAAAGGACTCGGAGTCTATAAATAATATCTACTACGAGATGCTGGAGTAATCAAGAGTTTTTCTTTGTGCTCAGGAGTCTGCGGGTCCTTTGTGTGCGAAGTCCGACGGAAGCTATCTAGAGTAGGAAAACCATGCCTCAGAACCTTTTTCCACCCACTTCCAGAAAACACCTGGGACACATATGATAGCATATGCGTCTTTTTCGTCCAACTTTCCCGGATCACACATACCCCTTGCCAGGCTTCTCAGTGGTAGTAGTATGGGTCGTAGGATTAGAACTAGCACGTAGGAGTCAGAATTTTGCTCGAGGATCTATAATGCAGGCACCCTGTATCAACTCTTAGCATCTTACACGATTCTAAGCTGGCCTCACTCCTTGTAGCCTCCTATCCTAAAGAGTTTGTATTGCAGTCTCTCTGACTCCTTCAGACCATACGAAAAGTTGAAATGGGTGCCCAGCTAAGGAGTTACTCCTGGAGGCTTTGGTCATGTAAGTCTTTTTATTGTTGTTCGCGCAATGGGCGAGAGTAAAAGCGGGCTCGAGATATGAGAAATTTCGGTAACGGAAAAAACCTTGGTATACTGGGTTGGAACTCAGTTCCTAGAGTGCCCTTCTCGAAGACGCCGTTCCATGAGAGAAATTTCTCATCAACATGAAGAAGAATGCGGTCCCAAACCCTTTCTTGTGTTGAAGGTCTATCCCGGTAGAGGAGCTGTAAAATCTGTGCCTGTATTATGTCTTCTAGAGCATTGTAAAGTGGAATTCACAAGGGCTCCCCTGAAGCATGGAGGTTAGCAAGAACGAATGTTGTATAAGTGGGGACATTGTACGATCGCATGGAGGACGTAGAGTTGTAGGATGTTGCATTGCTTCCGCGGCCAGATCATTTGGTGAGTAGATGCCCAGAAGTGAATGTATGATAATGAAGGGGGTAAGGCTGATGGTCTCCCGAAAAGGAGTGAAGTAATGTGGCAGCGTATCTATGGTTGAACTCTGCTCTCTTCCGTGAGACCTTCCCAGAGGTGGGCACTTCTAGGGGAGCAAGCTCAAAGGAGAGAGGGACAACTAAAGAAAATACAACGATAGGGGGTGGTCAAACAAACGATGGCATAGAGGCAAGGGAAGACTAAAAGAAAATGGTAATCCAATCTTTTTTACTCGCGGACCCCTTAACGCTCGATCTGCGCACTTCATGAACCATCAGGAGATATTCAAACATGGCCGATTTCGGTCACCGGCACATCTTTCCCGGACTGTTTTTTTCGGCATCCACACACACACACTTTGGCTCGAGTGTAAACCGGCGAGTGGGGGGGGTTTACAGAAATGGAAGTGGTGAGAAAGCTTTTCTCTGTCACCTGCAATATAATGGCCTCCATGAGAAACGGCCGGGACCCCAACTATTTTATTCCTAGGCGCCCCTCCCCCGAAAGTGTTTGGCTAACTGTTGGCGAGGTATTTCTGTGCGAGTTATCTGTGATATGTCTAGTGTGACGCTCAGTCTGGTTCCATATCAAGGTAACTAGACCAACTCATCATATTAAGGGGTCTCGTATTAATTTGGTCCGCAATTCGCTTGTTAGAGCAGGGAGCTTATATCATGCTAAAGCATGATATCGGTGTAGTAGATCGAGCCAACAGCTAGATGCAAGTGGGGAAACTGATATTGGACAGCGCCCCGAAGCTCATAGATATGCGCTTTAGCTACCGGTGGGCGGTTATTCGTAATGCTTGGTCGTTTGCCTTTCATCCTTGACTGACATCCACCAAACATACATGCCATCTGGGGAGAAAGAGCAGGTTGAATGAAGACACGGTGATCTCTTGACGCACACGATTTCAAGTTCCAGTTGGTTACTCAAACTTACAACGCATAGCTCTTCGTCCCCGTGCTCCGTTCTTCGTGCAGCATTAAACCCATGATCGTTGTTACATTCCTATTACCATAGGGCGGGTAGTGTGTCCTCGAAGATGCCCTACGAACTCCAGGAAATAAACATGCCGCGAGGCAGATATTGATTGCACAAAATATCTTTCAACGTCGGTTCACCGAGGCTCCTTGTTTAAGCCACAGGATGGAGTCTCGCACTCCGGATCATTTGTAGTAGACGTCATGGCATCTCACTCGTGGCTTCGGGAGCTGCGCCGAGATACGAACACAGCCATGTAGTACGAGGCTGCTTGGTACAGCACCGGACGCGCGTTGAGCCGAATTCATTTTCCAGACAGAGCCTTATCAGACTTGGGTCGCTAATCCGCTTAGGTGGCGGGAATATCACTCGAATGTTGGGGGCCTCGTCCTTCTACACCACCTGCCCATCGACTATACCGGGAATTCTGACACGTATCAATTGAGGAACGATTGGGCAACCCCGGCAATATGGAAAGGCCTTTGCACTTTGAGTCATTTCGCTCCGGGCGAAAGGCTGAACGTAAGAGCGAGGACAGAATGTCCGGAAATACTTTCACGGTCACATGTGCAGCATAAGAAGTGAAATCTATGTCTTGCAGCGAAGATTCTGAAACGGGGAAACGGAAAAACGAAATAGCATGAAAACTGGGATAATTGAACCCCACGATAGGAGGCCCAGAATTCCGCCTCACGGTGAAAAAAAGGACCGACCTTCAGCCCTCTAAGAAAAGTAAGAGGAATACAGTAGACCTCTCTTGTACTGGACAATACTAGGAGATGCAACTCCAACGTCCTAGCGTGAGATCTAATTATTCCAATTCTCACGGTAATATGGCTCGGCTCGACTTGACTACCGGTACTCTGGCCCACGTTGATCGGACCGCCGCGGGAGACTTCGGGATACCGCCTTGGTACTGTACTCGTACTCGTACTCGTACGTTCGACGATAGAAGTGGTCAGCAGTGGTGAACTCCTGATTCGGATGGGGAACCCAAAATAGTACCAGCTAAAGATCGCCAAGAAGTGCTTGATGTAAGGTTTCACCAATGAATGGTTGGAGCCTATCCTGAATGGGACATGTAACACAAGTGTGGGGCGGGCGAATGATTTCCCGGGTCTGATTTCAAGGTTCGGAGGGAGTCCCGCCATCTAACATTCTCTTTCGGCTCTCTCAATAGCCCTCCAACAATAGGGTTCCCCAACCGTACCGCATCTTTTGGTACAGTACAGTACTTGTATTGCACCGTGCCGGTGCGCCGTGTTTTACTCGAGTACTATACTCGAGTAGATACCGTATCCAAGCGATCGGCCGCTCGCATCGCATCACTCGCTGTCTCGCGGAGCATGGCCGATCGAAGAAGCCACGATTTGATGTAGGAAATTCAAACGGAAGGGGATCCGTAGTTAAGCGAGAATGTGTTGATACTGGTAATTGAGGCTGAATCAACGTTGACCTCTCGGTGCTCGTACTGTAATACCATAGCCCACTCGAATGCTGCAGGTTGGGCGCTCGAGGTTTAACTAGACGGTCGCCAAGAGAAGCACTTGTCCCAACTAACTTGATGAGTGCCTTGGACAATGGTGAGCCCTACCGTAGTCTAATTCTTTGGTGAGATTCATGATCCTCAGAAAATATGGAAAGGGCATGGACGCGTCACCCACGGGGCAGTACCTGTATGATAACCAAGTCGGTGCTTCCTCACTATTTTCTTCTTCTTTACCCACTCGAATGGTCCTGGGCAAAATGTCAAGCGTCTCGGTTGCCCGAATGGGGTTTTTTTACTGATAAAGTTAGTGGTAGAGTACCGGTGCCCTCCTACACAGCCCCCGTGCGAGTAACACAGAACAGCTTAAAAACTTTGTTGTGACCAACATCCTCGGCTGCGAGTTGATATTGTTCGCTGGGCTCTTTGTGCATACAGTACCGGTAGTGTGACCAGGGGTAGAGAGGGATCATTGTGCCAGAACTGGGCAGGAAAAAAAAAAAAAAAAAAAAAAAGTCCAGCCATCTGCGGCTGTGGCATTTCTTGGATAATCTGTTACCGGTCCACTCGGGTGTCTTATGGGCAGCGAGTCAATCCTCGATGGTGCCCAAGACACCCAACACGTTGATTTTTTATAGCCAGCGGCTCATCGCGCCCCCTGTGGCTCCAAGCGACCTAGACATATGATACCATCCCCGTACATGTAATCTACGGTAAGCCTATCACGCGGCGGCAGTACCGGTACTTGTCACAACCAAGAAGAGAACGGAAGGGGGGCGATAGCAAAAGATCACTTTCAAGAATACCGTTACGACAGAGTTACCCTTGCTCATACCGTTATTCCTCTCGCAGTCTTCTAACCGGGCTACCAGTCAATTTGGGTACCGGTACTGTACGAGCACATTGCACGATAATAGGCCTGTGCCTGAAACGCCTCTACGCCATTCGCCCTCCCCCTTCGAACATCCTCCCTCTAGAGGGGGGGGGGGAATACGAGACGGGCATCGCCCCACCGCACATATTGCGGCCAATCGTCGGGAAGTCTGCAAGAGGTGGACAGAGGGGACACCTACTCAAGTGCTATATATCAGCATCTCGCAAGGCGGCCGTTTGGAAGCACAACTATTCCAACTCTCAATCCAGTTCTCTTACTTGTACCAACAACCCTTTACGGTACTGGAATATTAGTACAATACTATCCCGGGGCTCATATAATCCCCCTTTGTCGCTTCAATCTTCGGAACCCTTCCGAAAGGGAAGCAAGCTCCTCCGCTGGAACCACATCTCGTTGACGCTTATTTTTACCGTCTCCCGCTATTTCAGTTCGCATCCTTCCCTTCTACCTGTGCTACCATAGTGTCATACATCACCACCCAATACGGGCGGGGCACCCCAGCGAGTACCCAGTCAATTCTAAGCTCCATTATTGCCCTAAGGTACCACCCCACGCCCCGCAAAACACTTGAGCACGGTGCGAGCACTTAAAGTACTATCATAATATTATTATCATCTATCCCTCCCACCCTACTGCCCCCGTGCCCATAATTTCTCGCCCTTCCCTTCTTACTCTATTTCTCCCCACCTCTCCAATACCCGGCTGCTACTTTAAAACACCGATCCCCAACTAAATCCAACCATAATATTATTACCGTAGCTAGCCTTTTTAGGCCCCATCATTGATCGTCACTCTCCTCGACAAAACTTCCTTCCTTCCTTACAATGGGGAATTTGGGTCGTCAGACCTGGGCGTTGTGGAAGAAGAATGTCCGCATAGTACTTCTGCGACATCCACTCGCCACAATCTTTCGTTCTGTCGTGTTGCCCATCTTTTTCATTGGTTTCATCTCGTATGCGAGGAACTTGTTTGTTCCACCGGCAACCTATGGTGTCGGCACACCAGCACATGTCAAGGATCTCCAGAGGGAGTTACTTGCACACTCGGATAAGAAATTGGCTTTTGTTCACAACAATCTTGGATCGGAGGTGAGGGACTTGATTGATGGGATTGCGAGTCCCTTGATAGCGGCGGGCATACAGGTGGCTATATTGGAGAAGAATGAGGATTTGCGGATCGAGTGCAAGCAGACTTTAAGGGGGAGTTCGCCTTGCTTTTCCGCCGCCGTTTTCGACGATAGTCCTGCTAGCTCGGATAATGGTGTTTGGAATTACACACTTAGGGGTGATAGTTCTTTAGATGGTAACAAAATCAATGTTAAGGATCATGACAACGATGTTCAGACGTATGATTGATATTTACCCTCCACTAACGAATCTTTTCTTCTCTCGTTTTTCAGGGGCTAACATTGTCTTAGGTTCTTGATGCCCTTGCAGTATGCTATCGATAGGGCTATTGCCGGCCGGGCTCGTCAGGGAAGTGGGGATGTTGTGGTCGATGAATACATGTATACCTCTTTGTCACAAAAGGAGCGTGAGGATAAGATCCGTAGAGAGTAAGACGCTACCATGGCCTATAACCTTGCAATTCTAATTTTACGGTGTAGCTACATGACTGGTATCACCCAATATATTGGTGTCGCTGTCTTCCTTGGCCATGTGGGTATAATATACCATCAAACTGGTTTCCAAGCTCTGGAGCGCGAACGTGGAATATCCGCCCTTCTCGAGTCCATGGGCGTTTCCAAATCTGCGAGGATCTTGGCTTATTTTCTCTCATTCTCCTGGGTGTACTCTGGCGGATGGGTCGTTATGGGTCTTACGATGGCTCGAGGAGTCTTCGCTACTACGAACGCTGGTATCATTTTAGTCTGGTTCATTCTAACTGGGCTCTCCTGCGCCTCGTTCTCCATCTTTGCGTCTTCGTTCTTCAAGAGGACACAACTCTCAGGAATATCTACTACCTTAATTAGCATTGTTTTAGGCATTGGCGCCCAAGTGTGCCACGGATCTTCTTCTGGCGCTATCGCCATTCTTAGTTTGATTTGCCCTTCATCCAACTTTGTCCTGATGGCTGTCATTCTTGGTCGCTTCGAGAAGAAAGGTCAAGCTGCTTCGCTCACCAAGTCCCCGCCTGACCAAGCTTCGACTATTCCAGCTATTGTTTTGTTTGTTTTCCTCATTATTCAGATCATTGGGTTCGCCATCGGTGCTGCTTACGTTGAGAAATGGCTTTACGGGACCGAATCTCCTGGACACAGGAGTTCTAATCCAGCTTTGATCGCCCCCGAAAACGCTGTCGAGATTCGAGCTTTTACTAAGAGGTATAAGCCGAGTATTTTGGGTAACTTGCTTGCGGCTGGAAAGAAAGAGACTGTTACAGCTGTGAACAAACTTGATCTCGATATCCGCCAGGGACAGGTCCTTGTCCTTCTCGGCGCTAATGGATCCGGAAAGACGACAACCCTCGAGGCCATCGCCGGACTGGCCACTGTCGACGAAGGAGAAATCCGAATCAATACGGGAAAAAAGGGCGGTATAGGAGTCTGTCCCCAGAAGAACGTGTTCTGGGATGAGTTGACGGTTGAGGAGCACGTCGGGATCTGGAACAAACTAAAGTGTGAGGGAGACAGCAAGGAAATTCTCCATCAGCTTCTCCGCGACTGCGATCTATTGGTAAAGAAAAAGGCCAAGTCCAGCACTCTCTCCGGTGGACAAAAGCGGAAACTTCAACTTGCAATCATGTTTACCGGTGGTAGCAATGTCTGCGCCATTGATGAGGTTTCAAGTGGATTGGACCCCCTTAGCCGACGTAAGATCTGGGATATCATCCTCGCCGCCAGAGGAGAACGCACCATCATCCTAACCACTCACTTCTTGGACGAGGCTGACCTGCTGGCCGACCATATCGCAATATTGTCCAAAGGTACACTCAAGTGTGAGGGATCTGCTGTAGCATTAAAGGCCAAAATGGGTGGCGGTTATAGAGTTCATGTCCCGCGTTATTTTCCCGAAGTCTCGGGCGTTTCAGCCAAGCGACTTTATGATCAGACCGTTTACAATATTCCTGATTCTACATCGGCTGGCGAATTGGTTGATAAGCTCGAAACACGTGGAGTCGATGAGTACCATGTATCGGGGCCAACCATCGAAGATGTATTCCTCAAGGTCGCCGAGGAGACGGCGGATATTCAAGATCAGCAACTCAGGCAATCGCCGAGCACCGAGGCAGCAGAGAAAGAATCCGAGGATGTTAATCTTTATGCCGGCGAGAGGCTTGGGATATTCAAACAGACTTGGGTCATGTTCCGAAAGCGTCTCGTCATCTTCAAAAGGAACTATTTCCCGATTGTCGCGGCTATCGCCATTCCCATTCTCGCTGCCGGCTTGACCATGATCTTCTTGAAGGACTACGATAAGGCTTCGTGCTCCAATGCAGACCAGACCAGCACCGCCGATGTGGAACGGCTAACTTTCAACACCAAATTCAACGTTACACTTGGGCCCCGGAGCAACTTTCCGGCCCAGGTTCTGGAAACCCTGGCCTCCACTATACTTCCTGCGGATATTGGCGGCACGCAAAACGAGACCCTGATGCGGAGCTTTAACGACTCGTTGCACTTTGTGGACTCCCTCGATGATTTCGAACGTAACATTAAAATCAACTATCACAATGTCACCCCCGGTGCAATCTACCTAGGAGGGAGAGATCCTTCAACAAATGCCACAATTGCCTTCAAGGGTAATCGTAATGTTAGGAATGCGCTCATCGCTCAGAATATGGTGGATAACCTTCTTCTTGGCCAGAGGATTGTCACGCGATACGCCGAGTTCGACTTCTTTTGGTCCGATGGACAGGGCCTTACATTGCAGTTTGTTGTTTATATGGGACTTGCTCTGTCCGCTTTCCCGGCCTTCTTTGCACTCTACCCTACCGTCGAACGTATCCGCAATGTTCGTGCTTTGCATTACTCTAATGGTGTCAGGGCCCTCCCGTTGTGGCTTGCTTATACTGCGTTTGACTTTGTCGCTGTATTGATCATTAGTGTTATCTGCACAATTATTTATGTTGCGAGCACGAACGATGTATGGTTCCATATTGGATACTTGTTCCTTGTACTCTTGCTGTACGGGCTCGCGTCAGTCTTGCTGGCTTATAACGTCTCTCTCATGGCTAAGGGTCAGTTGAGCGCTTTCGCGATCGTTGCTGGTGTTCAAGGTATGGTGTGAGCCCTCGATTCCGAAATAATTGTGACTAATCCTTGGTTTAGCCGTGATGTTCCTACTCTACTTTATCGCCTTCACGTCGGTGCTCACTTACGCCCCTGCATCGGAGATGGATGACCAAATCAATATTGTTCACTTTGCGTTCTCAGTGCCTCTGCCGATTGGTAGTTTGGCTCGTGCTCTATTTCTGGCACTGAATATCTTCTCTATCTCCTGTCGCGGCGAGGAATGGGCCACGAACCCCGGAGAAATTACTCTATATGGAGGTCCAATTCTCTATCTCATTATGCAGTCGATCTGTTATTTCCTTCTTCTTCTCTGGTGGGATAGCGGTCGCTTCCGCCTTGCGCTGCCGTGGAGAAGAGTGAGCACCGTCAATTCCGATAGCGAACCCGACGTTGGAGCAGCTGGTGCCGAGAAGCAACATATCAATGATGAAATCACCAGAGTGACCTCCTCAAACGATGGCCTTCGTGTAGTCGGCATTACCAAATCCTTCTCACGCAAGTTGGTTGCTGTAGAGAGCGTTACTTTCGGAGTTGCTCGCGGTGAGGTTTTCGCCCTTCTCGGACCCAATGGTGCTGGTAAAACCACGACAATCAACATGATTCGTGGTGACATGGCTCCTGACAGTGGAGAAGTCTTTGTGGAAAACATTCCTGTTACCAGACGTCGCGCGGAGGCAAGATCTCACCTCGGTGTCTGCCCGCAATTCGATGCGATGGACCGTATGACGGTTGCCGAGCACCTCCGTTTCTACGCCCAAATTCGTGGTGTCAAGGACGTGGAGCACAATGTTTCCCAGGTCATCCGCGCCGTCGGTCTCGAGGCTTTCCAAACCCGCATGGGCGAGAAGCTCTCCGGTGGTAACAAGCGTAAGCTCTCCCTCGGCATTGCCCTTATGGGAAATCCAACAGTCCTCCTCCTCGATGAACCTTCTTCGGGCATGGATGCAGCAGCGAAACGTACCATGTGGAAGACCCTCGCCGGCATTCAAAAGGGTAGAAGTCTTGTCCTGACGACCCATTCAATGGAGGAAGCTGATGCCCTTGCCTCACGTGCTGGTATCCTCGCGAAGAAAATGCTTGCAGTCGGAACCAGCGATGACCTCCGGAAGCGCTGGGGCGACGGGTACTACATCCACCTTGTCCTTAAGTCTGCACCCGCAAGTACAGAGGCGGAAATGCACAATGTGAAGGATTGGGTCCTGCGTAGGTTCCGTGGCGCTGTTGTTGAGCAGCGGAGTTTTCATGGACAGGTTCGCTACTCAATACCAATCTGGCGTGGGGAGGATGAAAACGAGAGTGATATTACACCCACTGGAGCCTCGCGGCGCGCCGGTACTGGTGTCAATAGGGTATTCAAGGCACTGGAAGAGTCTAAGGAGGCCTTGGGATTGGAATACTATTCTGTTTCGCAGACTACGCTTGGTATGTTCCTGCCCCCTTTCCCCCCCATTCCGTGTCATTACTAATGATATTATAGATCAAGTCTTCCTAACCATCGCCGGAAGCGCCAACGTAGCCGAGGAAGGATACGAGGCCAATAAGAAGAAGAAGTGGTTTAGATTTTGGAATAAATCTTGATTCCTTACGTTGATTCATTCCCCCTATAACCCTTGCCCCCATATAAAGAGTATCCCCCTTCGATTGTGTATTCTTACTGCGCTTTTTTTTTAGTCTTTTCGTTTTGTTTTCATTTTCCTTTTATTTCCTACCTATTCCTGTCCTTTTTGGATATCGATTTGTATTTGAGGGTGAGAAGAGGGGGGGGTATTGGTGATGTAATCGTGGAGTCCATTTGGAGTTTGAAATAGGGCAGATTTTGCTAGCATACCGTAGTATCATAAGACTAAAGTTACGAGTTTCATTTCAGTCTGGTCTGTCGTGACCTGGGTGTTGGTACCGTAAAAACTTGAATGATCGAGCTGCGTGCTATGTCGTTGGAGTTGCCCCTCTAGCGCATATGTTCTAGTGTTTCTTGTTTTTTTTTTTCGTCTCTCCGAGGGGCTAAGCAGCTCCTTTTTTTTGCCGTGTTTTTTTTGACCCTTTTCCAGAGTAGGGAACTCTGTGCAATGCAGTACACCTCTCGATACTTCGAGTTTTCACTGTATGCGTTGTTCTCTCATACATTGTATGGCGCAGGGTACGGTACATATCAAGGGTAAACCCGTCGAACCCTTCTAGTTGGTTCAGTATCCTCTTGGCTCCCAGAGAACGGGACCCTCCATAGCCACTAAGTTAGTGCGTATGAGTTCGACAGATATTTTTTCCCTTCACCAGAAATTAGCGCACAGTACGGTATCATAGATTGGCCTAGAAACTGCTGAAATGATAGCTATTTCATAGACTTTGACGGATGAGTCAACTGTTCGACAGAATTTTTATACCTTTTTATGTTATTTTATATTAAGTTAATTAATACAAGGGCTTGTTCGGTATGTGGCTAAAATATAATAGATGCTAAGAAATAAATATACCCGTAATAATATCTTTGTTCAATTGTGAAACCTGATTGCACCACAACCCTTATATTAACAGTCACATTCTCTCAGATAATAGCCTGTTGTTGAGAAATAATATTATGTATGATAATATGAGCCTGTACTGTACAGTCGTGTCTGGAAAGTTTTCATACCCTCGCATGGTAACTGCACAACCACAACCCCCAACCATAAAAGTTTCAAAAAAAATGTAAAGAATTCAATTAAAGAAAACATGATAGTATTGCTAGTAGACAATAAAAAAACATTATTACCATTTTGTATGGCCTCCATTTGCATCCAGTACAGCTTGCATTCTCTCAGGCATCCTATCTATCTATCCATCCAACTTCACTTGGGGAATTAAATCCCACTCTTCCTTTGCTCCCTCAAACAATTCAGCTGCACTATGAGGCCTTCTTTCCAGTCTGGAGAATCACTTGATAAGGGCTCTTTTGAGTAGTGCCCATGTGTTCTCAATAGGATTGAGATCTGGTGAGTTGGGTGGCCAAGGAAGTTTTTTGTAACCACAGTCTGTTGGACAGAAGTGTTTCTTGGCTGCTCACCGCACATTTCCCTTATGGCAATGACCACACAACCCTAATCCTTTTGGTATCAACTACTCCGACGCCTCAATGTTTGACTACTGGTTAGCCCTCCACATCAAACACCATATGTGACAACATCTGCGACAATACCTATGATGACTCCATATTAGGGCGTTACCCCTATCATATAAAAATACTGAATGTCCTTGGCCAGAGTATACCCTCGGTCGAATTCACTTATCCTCAGCCGAAGCGGCACAATGGGCAATAGTGATACTGAATGTGTTAGGCGGAGACAACTTGATAGACTTCAAGGTTGTCTAGGCCAATCGAGATTCATTTTTGTAGACGGAGATTGTCTAGGAAGGCTCAAACTTTACTCGTTTCATTTATGACTACTAGGAGCGAAGTAAAATAGGTAAAGTAGGGTAGAATCATAAAAACAATATTATATTGTTAAGGTCTCTTCTCCGTTGCTTGATGATGTCTAAAGCTTGGAAGGCACTTCGATATTTATATTCCGCATCTGAGTGTTCACAGACTACATCTATTTATCATACAACTATGTACTTCTTCAATCGTAATTTGCGACGTCAAGTTTTCTTCCAAGGTGCAAACACCTGTAGACCCAGAAAACCATCACACCCTCTTCGGTAATTACGATATTTCTTCTTAGGAAGCGTGCTATCCCTAATAGTAATATCCCGATTAGCAGAGTCTTTAGACTTATGGCCTAGTTCTTAAGTCAAACTGAGTTGGCTCCAATTGTCTTCGCCATTGATAAAATGATCAGTTTTATCCACAGCTATATCAGCAAAGGTGATCGTCATTACAACCATCGTAGGTCGTCTGACTCCAATCCTTTGTAACTCCATACCCAACTGATAGATTTTCTTTGGATAACTTCCTATTAACTCGCAGGAAGCCACTCCACTGGGCTGGTAATTAATCCCTCGGTTGACAACCCTTGGTTGCTCTCTGGGTAGTAGGTTTCAGTAACCATTGTAGTATTGAGAATCACCCCATGGCTACGACATATTCCGAAACCCAGTTGCAATATTCTGTGAAGTTCGTTGGCTTCTTTAGTAGTGTCTTTTGGAGTTCTAGACTCTTCTGGTAGATGTAAATGTATTGGTCTCTAGTAGAGATCCTTTACCATTTGATACCATCTCTTTTGTGCGAAATCGTCCCGTTACTTATGGCCTATGCCAAAGGTGTCATGTCTTTGAAGCCATGTAACTCTCTGAGTAGTTGACGGAATTACTCTGTTCCACTTCCCAGGCCTAGCCAAAGGTCCCCTCTCATATATCCTGCGAACAGGATCCGGTCAGACAGACGGCGATGACGTATATGGTGGTATTCTAACACCTTCAACTTTGTGGAAATATAGTCACAGGACGCAACTGAGATTAATATATATGATGACGCGCGGGCTCCGTAAGGGAGCTGGAGGAGGGTGTTGGAGACCAGAGATTCCGATTCCGAGTGGGGTTACCCTACTTAGGGTGGTTCCTAGGTATCGGTTTCTGGTATTCCTAACAGAATGTAATAGAGAACACAGCATACGCTGGAAGTATGTAGAAGCAGATCAGTATGATCTTGGGGAGGATAAAAGGCAGCTTGTTTTCCCTTGTTAGTTGTTTTCGTTTATTATCCAATCTGTCTCTCTTTCCTCTGTTACTCGCATTTGGGTCATAGCAGTCTTTCCCATTTTATTTTATTCCCTATCGTTGTTCTTTGTGAAAATATTTCTCCAGTTAGGATATTGAAATTCATCTTTACATCTTTGCCCTGCCTAAGTCAATATAGTCCAAATCACTGCCATAATCCTTGTTTTTTAAAACAGTCTGCTTCCAATTTTCGATTTTCCTCACCACCATACCAGGAAGCATTGTCTGCAGTAAGGTAGATATTGTCAGAAGGTCTTTCCAGATCCTCTTTAAAAAGAATAAGGTAAGGCTGGTGGATCTCAGTTGAATATTGATGAGAGTTTATGCCAAGTCTGTCTCTTTTGCCAGTTCTTTCCTCCTCTCTCCTCTTTCTCACAAGAATTAACTCAGTCTTTTCTCCCTTCATCATTGCAGCATATACTCCGATGCTAGGTCTTCCAGACTTAAAGCTAGGCTTTAAGTTTTTTTCTTCCAGCTCTTCACCAGGTCTAACTCTGACCTTTCTGCCTGTTGGATTTGGATCATAAACAATGGTAGCTTCATCCACAAAAACAACCCAATTCCATGCCCCTTTCCAGTTCCTCCTTCTCCTAGCAAACTCCCTTCTTTTCTCCTTTTATCTTTTTCTCCAAAAAGGCTTTTTCCTAGGTATCAGAATCTTAAAACCAGCTTCTGATATGATCTTATCAATAGTGGTTTTACCAAGACTAATATTCGCTTTTTTGGTAATGTCGCGTAACGCTAAATGAGGCTCAGCATCAATAACTAACTCCACTATTTTTTTTTTTATGTCAGTAATCTTGGTTGGTCTTCCACCTCTTTTTACATGGTAAGTGTTTCTACCCCTAGATTTAGCTCTTTAGACCACAGACTGAACAGTTGACTTGAATACACCTAAAGACTTAGAATTTTGTCATATCTTTTTTTTTTTTTTTTTTTTTTTTATAATCATTTAGTTACTTGTTTAAGGTACAAGAACATCGCATGCAGCGCTAGCTATGGCATTAAGAAAACCCCTCCACCCCGGACCTAGAGAAAACCCGTACCCCCAAGACCCTCTGGTATGCACCCAACTGCACACACCCCAAGGGCGATCAACTCAGGTGCCCAGCCTGCAGGCCTCACGACTTGAACGCGAAAGGGTCTCGCCTAGAAGCCAACAAAAAGCCAAAGAAGATTCCTCGCCCGAAAGAAAACCCCACCCACTAACTACACGTAGCCAACAGGAAGGAAACCAAACAAGCTAGGCAGGAAAGCATAAGGAAAAACTCTATCCTGTAAACTACTAGACCCATAAGGGCCACAAAAAAAATAAAAAATAAAAAATAACAACTGCTCACCGTACCACCAGATTTGCCATTTCTAAAGAACCGCCCCCGAAGTGAGCGGCCAGCGACGAGCCCTAAGGCCGAGCGCCCCCAACCGGCTAAGCCACAGAAGTAGTGCAATACCATGGCCCACTAATCGAGAACAGAGGCTACAGTGCTAGGCCCAAGGAGTGGATGTTAGGCAGAGGGGATGCCGCCCAGCAGTAGGATGCCAGCCAAAAATCGACTACGGGCAGGCAGCAGGCCGAAACCCCGGAACACCACGTAGCAGAGGGGGGAGGTAGTAGGGTACCAGCCAAGAAGGGGAGGCAGTAGGGTGCGAGCCGATATGACTGAAGTAGAAAGTGGAGGTAGGGCCAAAGGCCCCAGTGCAAACCCGACTGTAGACCGAACTGATGTATTACCGTGTCTCTCATGTAGTCCCTTGTTCTCTGAGAGATAGCGTCACTTAGTGGAAGGGATCCCACCGGCAGTAGGAAAGTGGAAGGGCGAGGTGAGGAAGGCAACCAAACTTGAACCGAGCGACTAAGAGGGTATGGTCAAATCTCACCGTGAGACAGACCCCAAAGTTACTAGCCGAGACGTTCCCCAACGGAGATCGTGCAAGTGGGGAGAAGGACGTCCACCACTGCCAGCGCCGTCCGGAAGCGAGGAGAGGAAGCCGACCGTGCCAAAGCTAAGCGAGTCCCTATTAGCAGGACAGGACTACTGGGCAAGCCCAGATAACTCCCCCATCAAGCAGACAAGAGACAAGCGAGGCCAAAGTGGGAGAGGATGGAAGAGTTAACCGTGCCCCTAGGCAGAAACCATCAAGGGGGCAGAGGGGAGTGGGGAGGGCCCACGATAGTTGACGTGGTATTGCCAAACTATGTGGGAGGAAAATAGGAGTGACGGAGCATGGAATTTTGTCATATCCCATATCTGTATGTTTATACAGAGTATAAATTTCCTTATTCAGGTCTTCTCTTACTCTTAGGTTATGTGGAGGGGCTATGGTGATGAGGGTTGTTGTAGTGATAAGGTGTTGTGGAGTTGCACCTCAGGGGTACGAAAACTTTCAGGACACGACTGTATAGTACCAGCAAGAACCTGAGTATCGGCCATTTGTGTTGTGTTGAGAAAAATGTGTTGCAATCCAAGTAACCCACCAAATAAGTTTTGAGATATCGGTCATTTTGTATTTGCGACACATTTGAACTAATACTACTCCAACATAAGAAAAAACTTTAATAATATGCAACAATCTTTAAAATATATAGAGGGTGAATTATAACTTCTAATATCAAACACCTCATAATAGCCAAAATAAATTATATAAGCAAAACATTATTACATACCAAAGATGTTGCATTCATATAATTTTCCAAAAAAAAATATGTAACAGTTTTAAACTGAAATAGCTTCACAACTAATTGACATTACACAAATATTTTTCTTTAATAAGATACACCAGAATGTAAAGTTATTTTAGATAGTAAAAAGTAAATTTCAAGAATTTAGAGATTTTCAACTATAAAATGAGCTACAGAGCTCGTTAAGGTATGTCCAAGATGCTGTACAAGGCTATCTGCAAAATTCATTGACACCTGACCATCGCAACCGATTTTTCCACAAAAAACCATTCTAAACAAATGCCTTCCATGCTACCACACAATGGTCCAAGAAGTGAATGGACTACTCCTACAAGAGTAAGAGTCCTTACTCTATTAGATACTAGTATTTTGCAGGCAGAAGTCTCATGTCAAACCAGTATTCCTCGTCCATCAGTAAATTTGTGGTCAAAAATGCAATGCTCATAGCGCAACCATACTTGCTCTGAATGTCCACTAGCTCTAACACAGCAAGATATCTGGCACTTGATATACCTGCTTCAGAGGAACTGGGAAGGGAGAAAGGATTGCTGGAGAAAACTTGGTCAGGAAATGGGACTTTGTGTATCAGCAACTACAATTTATTGAGCATTGGGAAAAAAAGATTATTCCCAATGCAAGACTTGTGAGAAGCCATTCATTTCTCAGGAGTGTCAGAAGGAGTGAAAGGAGTATGCGATAAAATATCACAATAAACCACTTACATATTGGCGAAGATTAATGTACTCTGATAAGTCATCATTTGATACCTCTTCTTGTTGCACTAAATAGGTCACACAGTAATCGAACGAACATTATCACAATAACTGTGTTCAGTGGAACTACTATAGTGGACATGGTTCTATGATGGTGTGGGGTACTATCAGCTATGATTGGAAATTGCCATTGGTTGTTTTGGAGAGGAGGGGGAGTCGAGAGTTAACCTGTCAAGATTATCTTGATCAGGTTCTGGAACCAATTGTGGCACCTGCATTTCATGGGCTTGATAGCTACAATGTAAGAACAGAAGCTCTTTATATTTAAAACCAAGCACTATACCATAGAACAAAGATTTCATTGGTAGAGGTTAAAAAAACATTAGGAATTGTAGTACATCCACCGCCCATATCCTCCCCCAATCTCAACCCCATAGAAAATGTTTAGAGGATCATGAAACAGAGAATCAAAGCTCGCACAGTGTTTCCAGGCACAATGGAGAGTATGATAAACACAGTTAGGGAGGAATGGGATAAGTTGGTGCTGAGGGATTGGAATAAGTATATTGATAGTATGTCTTCTAGGCTGCAGCAGGTAAAGGATCAGAAAGGGATGCAAACTAAGTTTTAGGATTTTTTACTTTCTGTATACTGCTTTCTGATCTCTTATTAACAACATGCTTTATTTTCACCTCATGATAAATTGTAGTTGTTGAGGTATCAGCAATCCAAAATTGTCGGCATGGTTGTCACCGCGGAGGGTGTCAGCAAATTTTGAAGATAGCCTCGTACATATACTTTACATGTTGAACTATATGGCTAAGGCAAAATAAATTTTTCGAGGTAGGCGTCCGATACTCAGGTTTTTGCTGGTACAGGCTCATAATATTATTATCATAGAAAAACAAAATGCATGATACCATATTTTCTGGTAATGCCGAACACCCCCTCAATTTATAAAAAATTTATATGGGAAAAAAGTTTTTCCATTTCACGATAGGAAATGCGGTTCATAATGCGCAACGCTCAAGGAAGGTATCCCCTCCAATAATGTAAGGATAGTCCTAACCTCCCCCCCCCCCAACCACCCAAGGTAATAAATACAGTACACCTCGTTGGGGGGAACTGACTTCCACGATATCATACTATAACTCGTCTTCTCAAAATCAGAATGCCCCCTGCAAACCGCCCGAAGCTCGACAGACCTGGGATCTCACATCTTGAGTACTGTGTCGTTTTTGGCGTAAACAAGGCCTCTCCGCCAAATAGAATGATAAGGGGGTGTTTGGCACGCCCCCACTTGATTTTGTTTTGCGAAATGAAGATTTGGAACCAACCGGCCAATCAAAACGTATAGAATATGCTTATATAATATGATCATAATTACGGCGAGCTAAACACCCCCACGAGTGATGGATAATGGGGCGTTTTCGTCATATGGCGCTCCTTTCGATGGCAAGCCACGCGAGCGTATGCATTCTTTTTCTTATGATAGTCCATTGCAGTGCCCGGACACATAACCCAAGCTATCATACACGTCGTATGCGTAGATCACTACCAATCACTCGTGCATCAGATCAACGGGGCTGGAGAAGTATCATAATAATTATCATAATAATTATCATAATATTGTCGTACTTAAGAGTGCTACCATACCACCACTCAGCAGAAGCCCACCCTAGCACATAACCTAACCCCCCCCCCCTCCCCGACACACACACACAACTCCCCGCCCCGCAGAGACTCCCGCGAACGAAACATCTTCATAGTGTCTCTGCTCCAGTTGGCTAATGTTAGCCCAGAAGAAAACGCCATTGAAACAATTTGCCTGGGGTATTGTTGCGTGTGGGTCGCTGGTTTAAGGAGATTGGAGATTTCTTGGATGACAGAACGCGTCCAGTATTAGTTGACTCGCGGTAGCCATGAGATAGTGACTAATATCTGGTACCTGTGGCGACGCATTTGGTCTATCCTGGTCGTCGAGTAGTCTACTCGACCAGCAGCAAAGCAAATTCCAACCCATGATAGTCCAGCCGCGAAGGAGGGTAGCGCGGAGGAAGAGGAAAAAAGCTTGATTGTATACTGCATGCACACAAAATGGGTTTATATCCTCGAGCCAGCCAGGTGGAAGAACGAAGAGAAAACTAGAACAAGCAGAGGTCTGTATCTCGTGAAAACTTGGGAAGAGAAGGAAACGAAAGGACAGTATGGCGAACTGTGAGGAAGGTGCATGCCCCAGTGGAATAAGGTATGGTAACGAAGTTAGGACAAGGGCGAAGAGATGGGAAAACGTCAAGTATGGTATGATAACCTATAGTCCAACGACAAAAGCAGTAGGGCTAGTACTGAAAGAGACAGGTTGTAGAAAAGGACTAGGATCTTTGGCTGATAAACCTAAATCTAATAAATTAGTGAGTGATAAGGGACGAGGAGAAATATATTTCAATCGAAGGGAATTAGACTCCTATAAAGACTATAAAGACTATAAAGACGAAATTAGATAGGCATACAAGTAGTACAGTTTTCAGCGTGTTCTACATAAATTTTCCAGGATTCAAACAAAGGTTTCCCTCCCACCCCCAATCACCCCCGCGCTCCTTCTCACCGCTTCTCCTCACCCCCACGGCATCCGCAGACCAGGCCGAATCCGCTGCTTTCTTCACCGGTGTAAATTGCGCGATAAACCGGTCATTCACCATCACACCAGAAAGGAGTGGGCTCAGATGTCGCGTACACGGCTTTCACGTTGAGGGTAGCGACATCAAAGTGAATTGCTCATGTGTCTTCAAAAGGAAATGGGGTATACAGCGCTCTCAACGGCCTAGGGATTCCGTGAGGATTGCCAAGGCCACCAGAGGGACTGGACCGCCCATTGGGAGTCTGCTCAGGGTAGTGATATCTCCCGACTGCCATCTTCCGCTGTGACACTGGGCCCTACAGGGTGATGCAGTGGCTCCTGGGCGCGGGGGTAGGACTACCGGTGATGGCAAGGGACTGCCAGGATGATACAGCACGCGGGGAGACGGCGGAGATTGCATTAGTGACACTTCGTGACTCCAGTTATGCCTATATCCTTTCTGAAAACTAGATAAAAAGTGGCATGAATGAGCAGGCTAGGATTCTCAAAGTTTTAATTTGTGAATACCCTCTCCCCAGGAATAAACCCCCGAGTTCTACCCGATGCTCCACGTAGTGACAGCTTTAAGCGCACTGCCTAAGGAGCACTACTAGGGTAGCAACCGTATGCCCAACGCCATAGGACGGTGAAGCATTCACCGAGAGGAACAATTCACCGGGGGCTTGAGTTGGTGGGCTTACAATCAAAATCACCTTCCGAGTAATGAATAAGTAAGTGCTGTGCCATCATCGGCGGTATATTTAGCCGCGTAATAATATTATGAAGTACCGCGAGGGGGGCTGAGGCCGATTGCAGGGGTTTACCATATCACAATAGGCGCCTAGGGCGATAGTCTGACCTATGCTTTACCTCTCGGGCGTAAGGCGTCGGGGCATCCACAAAACATGGACTATAGCGACAATCTTGCCCGCCCGGCTCCCAAGGCGGACGGGCAAGTTTGTTACGATTCATACATATCGTCTTTTCCCTTTGGTAGCCGACGGGGGTTGTTAGAGCGGTGGGGCCAAAGTTGGGTTGAGGATTCCGAGGGATGTGGTGGGGTGGGGTCTCGCTTCATCGTTCGTTTGACAAAACTTCAGAAACCAAATAACTTATGATGCCCTGCGTAAATGTGTGACATATTTCTCTGAACGGTGGCGCAGGTGTATATGCTGAGCCCCTATGCTGGCATGGCATCACACCCCCTAGGGATAGTTCTGATGCCGATATTCTTTTTAGACAATTTATATCCCGCATCAGATTTCGTATCCAGTTACCCTCAACACGACCATATGAGAAAAAAAAGCCGGAGTGTGGACCCTCGCAACTTAGCCTTCGATACGCGCAAAGCCTTCTAGAGCGAAGATATAAGTAACTGGTGAAGTATAGTAGGAAGTGATTATACTGACATAGCTAGGCGGCTTACTCTACCTTGTTTTGAGCAACACACCTGGGGCACGAGGAGATAGCAAGTTTCACCAGCTATCTTCGAGAAGGCCTAGAGCTGGTGAGATGTTTTTCTGACATCACTAGCTTGGCTGATTTCAATGGGAAAGGCATGGCTAGTGGCCTAACGGTCATGCCAATCCCGGCTCCGCCCTGGGATACGAAAGTTGTCAAATGGGTCAGGGCTATATAGCATATAGGCCTGCCAGACTCAACCCAAACCAGGAAGTTATGATAGGGATATGTAGGCTCCCCCCATACTAGATGTTTGAGAGCCCCAGCACGCCGTGCCCAGCCTTGGCCTAACCTTGAGACGTTGAGGACACTGTGTAGTGTCATCCTTTCATTTACCAGAAAGACAGTAGCAGCATATTTTGGCGTGATCTATACCGCGGTACAGGGCAGAAGATTAAAGGGGGGAAATGGAGTTAGGAATCATAACTTGACTATTTGGTAGGAATGGCCAAGTGTTACTCATGGAGCTCATCCCCACTCCACTAGGGCCCTCGCCGATCTATACAGCCCCATTCTACCCGACATGATTCCCGCGTTATTGAACCCTCGTTCCCTGATTACTCCAGTTCCTGTTTATTGTCAGCGCTATTTCGTGGAGGTAGTGATATTACGGTGCATCCCCGCTTTCTACTATATGACAGTTATCTTTGTTGATCTTTCCCATAACCTAAGTGGAGGAAGTCGGCGCTTGCTCTCAAAATTCTAAAGAAGAAAAGAAGAAAAGAAACCTACCTTCTTGAGGGAAAAGCGCTTCTTCATACAGAAATATCACATAAAATACCCAGATATCTAGAGCAATGCAGGATATTGGCGCTTATCGCCACTGTAGGGGACATCAACCCTTTGGCCATTGGCTCTAAGCACCACCCCCTCACCCTTGGAAACTCATTTCTTCAACAAAGCACGGTATATATGGCAACTAGTAGAAAATATAATATTCGCTTTACGCTAATTAATTACAACAGAACCTCAAGGTTTTGAAAAAAGGGTATACACGATGGGATTCAGTGTGAGAGGAGAGCTCGTTGCTTCATTATCTTCTAAACACCGTCCACAGTCCCTACTTTTATATACCACTCACTCAGGCCACCTTTCCCATCTCGCCAAGCTTGCCCTAACCTGCTCCCACTCCCAATATGTGTGTCCATATCCGAGTTTATACCAAAAAGGCCTCCTTCGTTCTATGCCTAAGAACTGGTGACTCAGAATAGCTAAAAGTAGCCTTCTAGAGAGCAGGATTAGGAAGCATTCTTCTAAAACAAGCTTCCACCAGAACTTGTATGAAAATTTTATGATCCAAAGCAAAAGTAAAAAGAAAGGATCCTGCAAGTTAGTAAGCATTAGGAAGAAAACCCCCGATGCTTCATAGAAACCAGTAATACTCTATCACAATAAATCACTCGTGTGATTACTCAACTCTCTCAAGTCATATAGCTTATTAAATTTTTATTCCTTTAAGCAACTGTCTACACCTATCCTCCCTAGCTTGATTATTCCTTATCTTGCTGCGCAGCACTTGTGATGCCCAACTTGGAAGTCGGAGGCCTAATGAGTAAGTTAGGTCATAAACATTAGCACTCTCCCGCTTTGTGTTGGCAAATCTACTCGCACTTGTGCGCAATTTATGATCCGCCTACTGCGCTATGTGTTACTGATACGAATATCCTACAAAAAAAAAAAAAAAACATGCGACCAATTAATGAAAGGACTATTTCCACCGCCCACTTGTAAAATCCGTTCTGACCTGCACCTACGCTAGGGAGAGGACGAGGGCCAGGTATATATATAGGGGGACATGCCCGGGTATAAGGATGAGTAAACAAGCATGTCACTAGCTTTTGAACCTGGTGATTAACGATCTATGCTATAGGATCAGACGAAAGGCTCTTGGGTGGTTGACGAATTGCGCGGAAGTAGAGCGGGAAGATTCTCTTTGGACTTCTGTGCTGTATTGGAAAGGTATGATAAGACAGGTGCAGTCATAAGATCCGCCATCTCTTTCTACCACTTCTTCTAAACTATCGGTAAAAATAGGAGTATATATAAAGACATAATACAAGGACCCTGACCCACCTATGTATCACTACGCGTATCTTTGTACCTCGATGCAAGTTCTCATCATCCAGCACATTCCCATTATACCAAAGGAAAGACATGTCTAGAGAACCTTCTCCGTGAACGATCATAGCTCCAGAACAGCTCACCGCGCCTCCAAACGATCCACTAGACTCCTGCAACTTCCATAATCAGCTAAAACATCCTCTCTCTTCCTTCCACAATCCCCAACTAAAGTACCGTCAGCTTTTTCCAAGTCCACCATTGGATTCCATAGACTATATAGTCAAGGTTCCACTCGAAGGTGAACAGAGAGACATTATATCCCGGAGCTCATCTCCAAGCTCCAATGAGCTGAAATTGGAACTTGGAATTTTCTCCTGGACCCTCACTGCCCAGTATCCCCCACTTTGTTCCCCATAACAAAATTACTTGCGCTGAATCGGCCTGTGGGTGAAATCACAGAGCACCATGGTGTAAAGAAAGTCCTTCCTATAGCTGTATATTACGAGTGATATTATACCGAACGTGTATCAAAAAAAAAACGACAAAGGACTAAAGTGAAGAAATTTTAAAATCAAAAGAACTACAAATAGGATTCCGGATAGAATAGCTTTGGTAAATTTTTTCTAAACTATAAAAGACGGGTTATTAGCAGCACTCTTCTGCTCTTGGCTTACCAGAGAAGCTCCTCTGGGAACAAGAGAACCTGGCTGCCCAGAGGCAGAGGCAAGCGTTTGCCATCTAGTCTCCCGAACACGCATCTACTCCTCCTATTCACCTAGGGTCCAAATTTCCCTCCTTACACCCATGCGAAGGGCCAATGCCTATCATATACTTATTAGTATACGAGTATCCGAAAAGAAAATATTGTGCTGTCTACCCCATCGAGTGATGCAAAACCACTATGATACCAAGGACTAAATTCCCAGGGAATATGCACCCTCCACTCAAGTCCAGGGCGTAAAGCGTCGGTCAGCTCTCTGGCCTCCAAATATTCAGAGCACAAATGACAACAGCTGGCCACGATACAGCTCAAAATGGCACGGCAGATACTGGCACGTGCTCGCCGTCTCAGAAGGTGTTTTCGACAATTAACCCCACGGTGAACGGTGTGACAGATACCGGTAATGCTCTGTAGCATTTTTCCCTTTTCAGTCTCTCTCATTCGGTCACCCAATGGATCCTACTATCCCCCAACAGTGCATGATCCTAAGTTGCAAAACTATGATACTTGGTAATAGGAACCGGGCATTCGGAACGTGTTTCAGCTATTATCCCGTGGACGGGATGAGACATGCAAATTCCGGACCTTCCACAAAAGGAAGGTGACATACCCCGTTAGTGTTACTAATACTACGTATCCAGCCAATTACTTTTAAGTTAAGGTTGTATTTTGCCGACTGATCGCTGTCTCGCCAATGGATGCATATACTAGATTCGGAGGGTCCGGAATCAGCATGTCTCATCATAGGTCCACGGGATAGGTCTCCCAATCTCCCAACTGTGATATGATATCACGCCAATACCTGCAAGGGCGCTTCCAAGGTCGCCCAGTGCCCTGACGACGAGCAGTTCGATTCCGATATGATATGATATCATAATATGTATGATAGGCATTCCAGAGGGCTCTTGCTCTCGAAAGGAGTTTTAGAACCCTGCACCGAGACACGCAATTCGATCGATTGATAGCGTGTATTGGGCGTATATCAAAGCATCTCTGCTAACCTTTGCCCGCTGCCGCTCAAAACCACCTCATGTCTCTCAAAGGAATGAACGTGATGACCAATGCCCGGTCGGTATTCTGAATACTTTGACATATCCAATACTGTAGGCTTTTCACACGAGGCCATCAAACCTTGAAACCCCTTAATCAATCTCAAGTAGCATAAGGATGCATCAACGGGTTCACCGCCGTCCACGATCTTTCGGACACTCACCCCGTCAATCCAGCTCCGCGCGAAGAATGCCGTTGCGAATCATCAACTAACATCCCATTCTCCCTTCGATCAATTCCCCGGGCTATTGCCTTAAGAAGCATGAACATCCCAACCAACCCATGCACAATATCGTATGTCGACGAAGTGCCCAAATGGAATGCGTGCGTACATGGGGAGTGGAGAAAACTAAGAAGAGTACCCGCGAGTTCCTCAGCCCACCAACCCTAAGGGTATCTTTTATACCATGTTATAGAAATTGGATGATTATAATAGCTCAAAATCTAAATCCCTCCTCCGCTTCCTCCGCTTCCTCTACAGGCATTATATCACCGCCCCCACACAAGAACCTACCCGGCAGACGGCCGCAAGCGGTGCTAGAACTCGAGAGAAATACACCAGGTCGTTGAAATTCCCCCACTGGGAAAAGGGTGGAGAGATCACCGCAAACTCAGCCCTTAGTCGAGACAAAATAAAAATCTAAAAATCTAAAAAAATCTAACGCCTTGCTACTAGAGGCAATTACTGCACAAATTCCCAGAACATTTCTTCTTGTACCAGAGCACAGCTCTCGCACGGCGCACGCCTGCCCGCCTGGCTCAGAATGACTGGGTAAATACAAAACCCCCACCCCCTCCCGCTCATCACAATAATAATATGGAGAAATCCGAAGGAAAAGGGAAGGAAAAAAAAAAAAAAAAAAAAAAAAAAAGTTATGCGGAAACAATTTACTCCTCCAAAAATGAAAATTTTCCCAATCCTTAAAATCAAGGTTTGAGGGTGGTTCTGTACAATATCATGTTCCTGTTTCCGAACCAAGAATTGTGTACGATACCCGTTTGCTCCTCTCGATGGGCCCGGGGGAGTTACTTTAGAAAGGTACCAATTCTTGGCAGGGACAAAGGGCTGCCGTACCTGAACACCCGAACATTCGGGAGGTTGCCAAGGATAGAGTAATCGCGGCTACACCCGCAGCGGCAAAGCTTGATTCCCAGAAGGTCCTTGGCACCCGCATTCTATGTAAGGCTGGGGAAAGAGGTTGGTGCGGAGAATGGTGTGCATAATGGCATGCAACAATCATACCATGCTACGGTATGATACTTCACGCTTTCCGTCCAAAAATAAAAATAAAAAACTTGGAAAAATTGATATGATAGTCCAAAATTATTCCCAACTCCTTAGGTGCCACAGATTATTGAATAATTGTTGGCCGCTTCGGCATGCGATATTGAAGTTTAAAAAAAAAAAAAAAAAAAAAAAAAGCGACAAGCAAGGCATTTCCCATGCAAGGTTGACAAGACATGTGCCAAGACCAATACATCAACAATTGGCTTTCTTGGCAATTCCCCAAGCAACACAGATAGGGAGTTCTAAACGGCCGGGGAAGAAGGACCCAGAAAGCCAATTCACATATACAGTACGATGAAGGTTCGATTCGAACTGCTTTCACTGCATCAGTAGTCGGAAGGTCGTGAACATGGCCGCTCTCAGAGGAGAAAAAAAACCCCACACCGGTAACACTCCTCAACTTTTTTTGGCGCTAGCCTTGTACGATACATAAAACGGGAGCTGAATCAAAGGGAATTACAGGATTGGAATCCCAAACACTTCGTGCGGGTGATCTCGCCAGGGAGGGGAAAGTGTGGAGGAGCCCTCGCGGGATCTTTGAAAGAAGGACTTTTTTCTTCTTCTCAATTTGAGCGGTCCAAATGATTGAGAGGCTGGAAAATGAGATATGGCTGTTGTACAGTACCCGTCCTGCTCAGCAACGAAAAATTAGCCTCTCGCCCGAGCGCCTGCGGTTCGCACGGTGCAACTGGGGGTGGTGCGCACACGACGCCAACTGTCTGAGTGCTGAACGGGGAGCGAATCCATGCCGTGGGGTGAGGTGGTATGATACTCTAAGGGTCATGAAAATAAACCCAATCCCGAAGCGTCGTTCAGAGATTGTATTGCCTTCACCGGCAATTAGAACAGACAATTGTGCATGGGTTTATATTTGGCGGACCCGAACCTGACCTTTCCGTATTGCTGCTATATTAATTCTTGTTCGTTACTCTTGTCCTCAACTTGTGCATTCGTCTTCACTTTAGCCTTCCGCTATCCTGCCTTTGATCCCGGCTGTGCGCTGTACTGTACAGTACCCCGCACTACCCGCACTAACCCGGCTCCTATTACTCGTACAGAGTTAGCACTGAGGTATATGTTCATAGTAGCTAATCATGTATATAATAAATGGGAACCTTATTGTTGATATGCTTAACATCAACGTTGCAGGCAGCAAAAATTGCTTTCTCGGAAATAAATAAATCTGTATCATATAATCAGCACCACCTAACGGCAGCCGAAGTGGACACATAAGTAGTAATGACAGTAATATATTTTGCCGTATCATAATAGAATTAATCTAAGGAACTCGAGATGCTCAAGTCGACAGGTTAGTCGTCTCCCTTACCAATCTGTAGAATACCATTAGTGAAGAATTAATTAATCTTAAACCAGGTGATAGCAATGCCAAAATTTTTACATATTCTCTATGATAATAATAATATTATTATTACTTTGCCCCTGACCCGCCTGATGCCCTCCACCCAAATCCTTTCCTAACCGCCATTTTTCATTGGTTCGCCCTTACCTCGACCCGATATTCTCCATTCCAACTTCCCCGGCCGTTCTAAGGGGCACATCAATAATATATCACACATCTAGACTTTAATCCGACACACACCCCCTCAAAGATTAAACAGACATCAGCACCCAAAATACAGTGCGTATTTGGCACTCCCAAAATCCAAAAGTCCTCACCTTTTGAAGTTTTTTTTTTTTTTTTTTTTTTCAGACTTTTGATTTTAAACCCGGACCCCAATTTAAAAAGTCCAAATTACCCTCTAGTCCTAGCGCGCCGAATGGAGCATAGACTTCCTACAGCCAATTTGGGGCCAATCTCTAAATTCTTACGCTGTATCATACCTGACTACCACATCCACGATCCATTGATAATAAACCTGTGCGAGCTGGTTCGCACACTTACCAGCATCGCCGAGGCCCGAACGGAACACATGTATTGATAGAAGCAAGAACCGTAAGTCACACACCGAATATATCAGCTACCAAATAAGCCAATCTGATACAAACCGCATAAGCCCCATCCATACAACCCCACACCCACGACTAGGACCCCCCCCCCTCCCTGTACTTTAGCCCACCCTCCAATCGCATAAGGAGGAGTTATAACTCCGAGAAAAGAAGCTACAAAGACACCAATTATCACTTGCCACAGCATACATAATGCGCTGGTCCCGGGGCGAGGAGACCGGCAGCCAAATGAAGGGAATTTTTTTGGCTATGCATCAACCAGTCCCCGGAAATATCCATACTAGCAGACAGATGGATGGCCGAAGGCCAGCTGATGATCATCAAACGTGTAAACAAATACCTGTAGATAGACACGCACGCTCGCCCTATCTTTCCTCTCTATATATCCCTCTCTTCACGGCAGCGCCGCGGACCGCTGCCCCCGTTGTACGGTACTTGTACTCCCCACTCTGCCGGAGTAACCCTCTCGTACGGTACCATACCATATTCCCACGCTCAACCGCGGCAGTCACTCACTCCCACATGTGGAAATTGATTGGCGGGGGGGGGGGAAAGAAAGAAAGAAAGATGTGAGACGTCTAATCGTGTTTTTCCAGCTGCCGGGCACTTTCCCCAAAATAAGCCAAAAACCGAGTATAGTGGAGTACCGATGTCACGGCAGCGCATGGGACGAATAAGTGAAGGATTGGAGAACCCCAATTATCATCACGTATCACTCGATTGCCCTATTTCACGAGCAAGGAGAGCATCTGCGGAAAGGAGGAGGAAAAAAAGACAAACCAGCTGAAGGAGGCTGCGACCCATCATATCATATCATATCATACCCACAGCAAAAACCAAAACTTTAACGAAAGGAACGCACAACCGCAACGGGCAAACAAACCCCCCCCCCCTCCCCTCTCCCGCATACTGTAGCATATCGTTGTACCCCGTAGCACAAAGTGTATATATGCAGGCCAAGCTCGTCCCGTCGTCGAATGGTGTATGCAGGCATCATGAGTAAAGTGGGCGACAACCTCTTCAGCCTCCAATAACCATATTATTGAGACCATAACACCAATAATCTTTAAACCTTTCACCCCACACAATTCAACACACAGTCCTAACCACCGCCCCACCGGCGAGGACCGACCGACCGACCTGAGCTTGCGCCTGTTAAAACTTTTTTTTATGATACGTGCGTACAGTACTGTACACGAACCACACATGAAGAAACAAACTCCTCCCTCCCTCCTTCGCTTGCAACCATTGCACAAGAAAAGGCGAGGCTACCATTGCGGAGGAAGAAAAAAAACAAAAAAAACAAAGGAGTCTCGGACATGCCGACCTGAGCCACTCCCTTCTAACTAACTAACTTACTTGTACCCATCGTCACCAATTGGCATTTGCGAAATGCGCCAAAAGGACAGCACAGTCAGCCTCCTTCTTCTTCTCCCTTTCTTTCCCTCCCTTTTTCCACCACAACACCATACAAACGCAAATCCCCAGACCCCACACGATCCATCACTCGGTTGGCTCACAAAAATAATAATAAATTAAAAATAATAATAATAATAATAATAATAATAATAATAATAATAATAATAATCACCCTGACGAAAAGAGAAAAAAAAAAAAAGAAGCTCGCCTAAGTAAAGTCTTACGATATGAGATCCTGTCACTCTTTCGTCTCGTCTTACGGGTACCATGGTAATTAATCGCCCATTCGCGCACGTCCCCTCTCACCCAGGGATTTACTCGTACTGTACCGATATATACTCGTACTGTACAGTACAAAGTACTGCATAGCAAGTTAACATGCGCTGCACCGGTAGGGGGGGTGGAGCGAGAAACCAATTCCCCCAAAAAAGCCCGACGCGTTACGCAGGTATCATCGACGGGCAAGTAATTATTATTATTACGGGGTTTTATTTAAAATTTTAGGGGGAGGGGAAAGCATAGATGTATTTGCTTTTTGAGAAGCTCGCATGCGGCGCAGGAGGTACACGTACTTGTACGAGTACTAGTACAAGTACGACGAGTACAGTACTGTACAAGTAGCGGTTGATGGTGAACACCTCGGTTCCGGACGGAAATAGGGAGAAAGGAGAGAAGAGGTATGATAATGTCTGGTAGCGAGTGATCGTTTATGGTATCATATCCAAAGGTTGCGTCGTAACCGACCTTGGCCGCTAGTCTAGACTTTTTATTTTATTTTAACCCTTTACAGTATGATAATATCTGGGGGGTTCAAAAATAAACCGACTGGCAAAGCAAAGCAAGCAAGCAAGCAAGCAAGCAATTATCCCCGTTGACTTCCCACTCCACTCTCCCCCCCCCTAGGCCTTAATAAAGATCAAACAGAAAGGTTAAACGCACCCGGCTGCCGAGGGAGCGAGCGAGCGGTCATGTTATATGATACTTGCAACAACAGCAAGTTTACCATTCTCCTACAAAACTGTGGAGTAAAAAAGGGACGTTACACCAAGCGCTGAAGGACGCATAACATCCCCCCCCCCCTTCAACTCCTCCGTACTATACCAAGTTAATCCGTGACCGAGGTACTGTACAGTACATATGATATGTTCAATCGGTTTTACTTGTATCATACCGCGAGAAAACTCGGGTGGAGGATAAACGTACCGCCGGCACACAAAGGAAAAAAACGTTGGAATTTCCTCCCCCCCCCCCCCCCCCCTTTTTCGGCCCCCCCAAAAGGATTATTTGGGGGGGGGGGGGCCCCGGAAAATTTTTTAAAAAACCCTTTCCCCTTTTTTTTAATTTTCCAAAAAAACTTTTTTTTTTTTTTCACCCCCCCCCCCCTTTTCCCCCAATAAAAACCTTTTTAATTTTTCACCCCCCCCCCCCTCCCCTAACTTTGTTTTTCCAAAAAATGCCCTTTTTCTTACGGAAGCTTCCCTTTCCAAAAAAAA
>NW_003298773.1:132278-197978 GCF_000151645.1 Tuber melanosporum
GGAAGGAACGAAAAAAAAAAAAATTAGTTTCGTAGGCACTATATTATTGTTTTGTATTCTTACTGTAGGGGTACAAGGTTTTTTTGGTACAAGGTCCTGCGGGAAGCTATGGGAGAGTTACTTGATGTTGTCGACCAGCCAAATATAATATTATATCCTTGTCAGTTCCGGTTAATAGGTAGGTTCCCTGCCCTTGTACGGTACTGGTAGAATATCACAATATTAGCAGACTGCAATTCTGTACAATACAGTGGATAACCAAGAGAGGGAGGGAGAGGGAGAAAGAGGGAGGGCGCGTGAGCTTGTCAGTCGGTCGGTCGGTCAGTCGGTCGTTAGGCCGGTGATCCTGCGGCGTACCGTATCGTACCGGTCGATCATCCGGCGGTGCTTGTACCCCATACGATAGTGTAGATGGTGGGGGATGGAGTGGGGGGGGGGTGTGCGTGGGATACAGGCTTGACTTGGCCCATGATATGATACTTCACAAGTATCATAGTAGGGTATAGTATTGTACAGTACTAGCACTTCCGGCCATTGTTGCGCGTGCGGAGACATGTGTGCTAGTACAATTTGAGAAATCCTGTACTTGTATTGTAGCTCAAAAAGTCAATACCCCAAACAAGCCGAGTACTGTACTTTAAAAGTCGGAATTGTCAACAATAAGTAATTGGTAGATTTCAAAACGTTTTCTTGATGATCATGACATGATTAAAGTTATTAGGGATTAATTGATATCCTTTTTCCTAGGTGATTGGTTTTAGTAGACTCTGGTCTTTTTTTTTTTTTTTTTTGGTTCTTTTCCCCTTCTCCGCATGATGTGCGGACCAACGCGCATCCGCTCTTCTCCATTTCCATGGAGTCAACCCTTAGCCCAATTGACACTATACCCCCCCTTCCCATCATTCCCCGCCATAAAGAGGGAAAAAAATAGCATGAGAATACAAAAAGGTTCGACCGTGAATTACTACAGATGAGGTAAGGTAGGAAAGATAAAGAGACCGAAATTCCAAAAGACACGAGTACGCCCCCCCGCCCCCCCGACATTACGACACATAAGGAAAAGATAGGAAAATAGATAAATATAAAAATGAAAACCAGGCTCCGTTTCCTTTTATGAGATTAAAAAGAGAGGTAAAATCCTCCCCGACATTCTCAGTAATGAATGAAAATAATTAAACACCCGATATATGCTATCCCAATGGGATGGGACCTATGATTAGGACAAACCAAACAGATCGAACAATAAAAATAAAAAAACCCCCCTGCTATTCCCGCTCGCCGTCAATGCTTGTTCACCGTCGTTGCGTGTCTTCGTTGTGAGTTTGTTACACCTTTTTTTTTTCTTCCAAGGAGGTGTATGATGACATGGTGATGAGGCCAGCTCGTGAATTCGCTTGTTTCGGGATTCCATGACGAGTGTTTCTAGCGATCAATTGGCTTGTGTGATTGTGATTGGGATGAGAAAGGCGATCCGGTTATTTGCTCGGAGTAGGAGGAAGGGGCCTAGTTGGTGGAGGACCAGGACATGGAGGAATACCTGCTGATGAATGGGCAGGTCCGTTGAAGTTGTAGCCCAAGGAACTTAATGAGGTGGGATCGTTGGGGTTCAATAGAGTTTGTGCTGGGGCGGGCATTTCGAAGGCTTGTCTTGTGTTTTATCTCGTGTAGTTGTAGGAGGTGATAAATAGTAAGAGTATTGAAGCAGAGTCAATTGACTGAGCTACTGGCGGTGAAGCGGACGAGAGGTTCTTTATAACCACGGAACCCGAGTCGCTAACAGGCGCAGGACCGATCTTCGGGCAAAAATAGGCGATACAGGGGGGCGATGTGTGCAAGAGACCCCGGTTGTGGTTTGGGGATGCTGGCTGCGGCAAACCAGTGTATGTTTCAGCGCAGAAAGGGGACTCGTATGATTGTAATTTCAGCGGCGGTCGTGAGGACAAGAGGCAACCAAGCCTTCCCGACGGTACTGCGTAGTGGTGGTGGAGGCCTCGGAGGAAGGGACGGGGCAAACAAGCGTCTGGTAGGAGGTAGCGGTGGTAGGCTTGAACTTGGTACAGATGGGGAAGGGCAAAGGGATTCAATCAATTCCTTAATGCCTCAAGGTTGCAGATTGTAGACTTGAGAAAAGCGTGGTGGTGGTGGTGGTGATAGTGATTAGACGGATATGTTTGGCGCCGGTAATAGTTACTAGGCGTAGGAGGTCGTTATGGAGAGCTGTTGTTTGTTTGATAGGAAACAAAAAAGTGCATGGGAAGGAGGGGGGCCTTGGAGGCTATTTATTACACCACAGTTTGTTGGGAAACTGGTGGGAGTCAAGTACAAGTAGTCTGGTCCTAGCAATCATAATCAAAATAATAATAACTAGCCCCTGGTGAAGTCCCCCCCCCCCCCGATGGGGTGCGCAGGCAGGAGCACTGACGACATACCCACGCTGGTGATGAGCCAGGGCCCATGGGTGGGGCGGGCATGGGATGGGATGGAATGGGAGATGGGGCAAAGAGTTCGAAAAAAGAAAAGAAAGGAAAAGGAAAAATGCGAGAGTGGACGCTAGGGGGGGAGAGGGAAAGTGAGTGAGGTAAGAAGGATGATGAGAAACAATGATGGGGTTGTCACCACACGCAAGTCAGGCATAGCCCAGCAAGACACGAACGAACGAACAAATGAGCGAGTGAACGGGCGCACGGACTTACAGTTCCGAGTCACTTTTTATTCAATTAGGGAGGAGAGGAGGAGGGAGAGAGGGAGGGAGGCCAGTCAATCATTCACGACAATCACAGTTTACTCCACTCCACCGACAAGCGCAAGAGCATGTCTCTTTTCTTGTCTTACACCCGCTACATAACAGGTACTGAGTACAAACTGGTAACCATCGTGAAACCTCAGAGTGGGAGAGATAACGCAGGAAGTGCGGAAGAATAACGAATAATAATAACCTCACTCAATTGGATCAAACTTGGCTGGAAGGTTCAGACGACATCCACCATTAAGCCTGAGGCTGGGGGAAGAGGAACAGTTGCCTGTTGTCTCACATCGCTTGCCTACTTGTCATGCTTTGCCTCTCAATGGAACCCGCACCGCACTGTACGGCGGGGTTCCATTCTGCTTCACCCCCCTGTCCCCTCCGCTCTGCTCAGTCTACTGCCGGTACCCCCTTGAGAAGGGGTTGAAGGAGGGAAAAGCTCTTCGATCAAAAATCGAAAATGTGTAAGGGGACGGTAGGCGGGCTAGCAGACTGGTAAGTGAGACGTCCAACCGATCAGCTGGACACAACCACTGCTCGAGTACAAGGGGGGTGAGTTGACAGAACGAGGGGGCCAGTACCGTGCTGTACTTGACAATGCTCGAGCAGATCTTCTGCGTCAAAGTGTGTGCGCTGCCGAGGGGGGGAAGGGACATGGGGGATGGAATAAAGTCCGCCCAATGCAAAATTTAATAATCAAAAAAATATATATTTATTTGGACTGTGCACGGTATGTATGCATGTACGAGTATAGTACTCTTACATACTGTGCCTGTATCAAACCTGTACCCTGAGAATAAAATAAGTACGGTAGCTGTACTGTACGAGTACATATATGGATGATGTCCTGTGTGAGCGCCTCACAGCAAGGATGTGGGTGAAGAGAGAGAGAAAGGGTTCCTGATCCGTTTCGTCGGGAATCTACATCGCTGGTCAGTGCAAGGGCTCGGGATGGTGAATTTTGCATGACAGGCGGCCGCCGGCCCTCATCACAAGTACCGAACCCCCTTCCCTTCTACGGATTGCTGTGCAATGTATGATACAGTACAGTACAAGTGCTCTACAGCACTGCACTACCGGCACCGGTACACTTGCACCGACCGTGTTCAAACGTCTCTGCGACTTTTTTTCAACCGCACACAATAATAACATGTAGGAATCGAACAGAACTAACGTTTAACAGCTAACGGCATGGGGAAAAAGGAACAAACTTCTGGAAACCCGCAAGAAGGATTAGAAATGGAAAGAAGGATGGAAAGAGGAAGGGAGCGGAGAAAAAGTAATTTCACTGACCCCCTAGCTTATTTTAGCAACCATATCAAACACAGCACAAGCAACCAACAAAAAGCCAAACGAACCTTGAGCCAAAAACAATGGAAAGGAGAAAAAGGTGGGCAAAAAAAAAAAGAGAAAACGGTGAGGAACCGCACCGGTAGATTGAAAAGGAAGAAGAAGAAAAATGAATAAAGCCTCGGATATCCGTTACATACGTTATTATTTTTGATCTCATAGAAGATCGTCCACGTGCTGTGCGATTACACAGTATCGTAGAGTGCACGTTACTTGTGGTACTATTGCTGTAGTTAGGCCATCTATCCAAAACGGAGATTGCGTTTGAATGCCCTTTTCCCTTCCCATCTCCCAAAGAAGGAAAGGAAAAAGAAACTTCCATCTCTGCAAATCCTTCTATTCAACCATCATCACCCCTTTTCTCAACAGCATCACAATCCCGACGAGACCTCGTCCGGTACCGGTATGTGTAGCCAGGAAAACGGCTAGCCGCATGGGATGAAACCAACCTATCGAATGATACAAGTACTTCCCAGTGGCACTCAAGCTCATTCAACACGTCGCCCTAAGCTAAGCAGGCGACGGTGACGATGGATGGGGAGCTTGAACTAAGGTGACGAAACGAATAGCGAAACGAAACAATTTCCTTGCTTCCTATCATACCATATCACAGCCCCGAAGGAGGAGCTAGCTATATTGCTAGCAGGGATGACGATGTGCGGAAGAGTCGGGAAAATTTACTGGAGCAACCGTTAGCACGAGTGCTCGCTCGTATAGGGCTGTTTCTCCCCACGAGCCAATCGGCGTGCTGTACCGCAAGAGCCACCAGCATATGAAAATGATGGGAAAAAGAAGGGAAGGAAACGAAGGAAGGGGGAAAAAGAAAAGGAAGGAAAGAAAGAAAAGTCGCCTTTCCGGTACGTCATGTTTTAGGTTACACCTGGAACTACCGTTGGTGATTGTTTGGAAAGGCTATGATACAGAACCTGATGATGGGCTGTTGTTGGGTCACCACGCCTTCCGCTGGTATGATATGGTACGGTACTCTGCCCGCCTGTCCTGGCTAACCTTATCCCCCCAGGCACCACGATGCTCCTACTACCGACAAAACGAGCCATTCGCTCAATCTCACTCGGATTGGAACCAGAGAAATGCCGACCAACCGCAGGCCATGCTGGACCACTTTGCTTCCACCCAGACCGGAAGTTAGGAACGCACGATATGGTACTGTACGAGTGCAATGCAGTACCAAGGGACATGGGATATGCTCGAGTACTCGTACAGTACAGTACACGACGGAAAAACGAAGTGCACTTTCCGCACAATTACCATATCCGAGCTCTCCCCCCAGCTGTGAACTCTTGGTATTTCCTGTCAGTCAGTCAGCCTGATGGGAGCCGGGTAGCAGATGGAATGTGGAGCACACCACCGCAAGAGTGTGATTGCCGCGCATAGCACGGGCGCCCACGCTGGGGACAATTAGGGGAGATTTGTTCATCCGATATATTCTCGAAGAATCCCTAAAACGCCTCCAATCTTTTCTCCATCTTGCTCGATTGACGATTTTAATCTACCAGGTCAGGGATTTAATCAATCTGAGGGGAAAGGAGAGAATAGAAAAATTCCCCCAGTATGATACCGGTAACTTCCCAACAGAGTATCACCAACCGAAGCTGGAAAGTCTAGACATAGCGGTAGACTTCTTTTCTTCTTTTCTGTCCCTTTATTCCTTTCCTTTCCTTTCCTTTCCTGTTCACATTTATGGTCCGCATCAACATGGCGAGATTCTAAAATTTAGCAGCGCGAGTACCCGCGCAGAAGATGGACATTACAAACAAACCTCGACCCGTCAGCCCTCGTGACACCGGGGCAGACTGTAGAGAGTTTGAAGAAATTGGTGCAGTGCGTACGGCAGAAGCAACGAGCCGTGCACGGTGACAGCAAAGTTTAAGGGTAGCGAAACGAAAGCACTGACAAGAGATCGGGATGCCACGTTTTCTCGTTTTCTCGTTTTTTCCTTCTTCTTTCCCTTTTCTTCCGCCCCCTTACTTTTCCTTTGGCCCCGGTTCCCTCGCCTGATCCTCCGAAACATGTTTTTGTTTGCCAATGGTGTACGTGTAGTACGAGCCGCACCACACCATCCGAAGGTGGCAAAAATGGTGGGGATGCAAAGAAAAATCTAGTGGAGAAGGAAAAAACAAGAAAGGAAGCCGCACCTCCAAGACAGTGAGTGAATCACACAGCGCTGTGGCTCTCCTTTCTTTCCTTTCCTTTCTTTTTCTTTTCCACCTTCTATTGTGCAATTCAAGGCCCATGGTTCTGCATCCTGCAATGGCAATGTCCAGCAGAACGGCTTGGGAACCCGTTCCAGCCCTTGTTTTCCTCACTCTCATTCTCACTCTCACTCTGATTCTCACATTCTCTCCACATTCCACATTCCACAATCTGCGATACTCAACCATTAAATTTCGGTCCAGCCCAACAACACACCTTAAGCCACAATGGAGCAAATATTTTTTCTTGTACGAGTCGAACAAGTCCGCCACATATGCATATGCGCCCGCGTTCGGGTTCATCAGGTCGGCCATGGACCATACCGCCATGCCATGCAGTTCGTTTGAAGTGTATGGGTGTTGTAGGTTTTTGGCTTATAATGGCTTATAATGTTTTTTTTTGTTTTTTTTGACCGTGTCTCTGAGGATTCGTTGGTTACACATCCCTCTGGTATTCTTCCTTTTTGCTTATTTCTATCTTGTTGTGGATGAGGAGGAGATAGGCACGGTAGTCTATGATATTTGTTTATGTTTCGATAACAGGAGCCAACATTGGCAAGCCCCCCTGGAGAAACGAAGGGTTCACAAACCTCTCTCACGTAAGTTTCTTGTTTTTGGCTTTTCTTTTTTTCTTTTTCTCGGGATAGTTTCGCTTGGAGGAGGGGCCTGGAGGGCAGTATTTCTTTTCTTACCTCAACTCCTCTGATCGCTGTGGAAAAGTGTAACAGGGATTGGTAATAGAGAGCACGACAGAAGGGCATAAAAGATAGACGGATAGATAGTCTAGACAGTCATACAGCAACCCACTCGGGTACAGACAAGGCTATCTGTCTCTCCGGCCCTCTTAAAGGAAAACATTTACGATAACATGTCGCAGCGGACACCAGATGGGTACAGCTAGGTAAATTTATGATATTGAATGAAGATAACAAGTCGATTTTCGTCGGCCACCTTTGAGGTCGGTTGGTTGCGTTGGATAAGTGAATGTGCCGTCTCACGAGTGCGCAAAGATGGGATGGTTATTAGGCGGCCGGCAACCCGTAGGAAAAAACGTGAGGAGACAAACAATTCTCGGGGGGGGGGAGGGGGGTAAAACGCATACGTACGCCACCCCTTCTTCCCTTGCCTTACCTTCCTTCCATCCATCAATTCTTCCTTCCGTCCTTCCGTCTTTTCCATTCACCTATGGTATGGTAACCCTTCGGGCCAGTTGAATCTGTTGGCTGCCGCACGCAATCACCATGAGCGAGGAAAAGGAAGCTTCTATCGCAAACCTTCTCCCGCTCGCACGAGTGGTGTATCGTACTATCAGTACCATACGAGTACTCTACTACGCATCAATGCGCTGTACGATGGCAAATTACAAGGTCCTCTTCATCCGTCACATCGCAAGAGTGCCGAGGCCGAAAACCGAAGTGGGTGAATTATCGCAATCGGGTCCTAAATATAATAAGATTAAACAAGAGGAAAAAAAAGAACATGACAGGATTATGCCACGATCTCCAACATATAGATAAGGAAATAAAATCTAGGGTACTCGTATGGCGCAGTATTGTGCAAGGAAATACCGGTACAAATACCAATGCACATTTAAAGTGGTTAGATGCGGTATCAGAGTTCAAAATTGCCACAGTCTACTGTACTCGTACATTTCAGCAATACCCCTCTCCTCCTTCCCCATCTCCATCTTCATCCCCGCGTTGCAGCGCCTCCGAACCCCCTTTCCCCTGCTTTTTTTCCCCCTCTCCTTCTTTTCACAACCCAGTTGTTTATTAACGCACCCGTGCTTAATTGCATGACGGACGAATATTTTCACGCATCCGGAAACCCAATCTTACTCTACTACCGGTCCCAGTGTGTGGTGGGGAGGGGAGAAGAGAAATGAAAATGTGGAGCAATGGAGAAAGGGTTTTCTGGGTCGGCGTTGTGGCAAAATGGAATCGCTGGTTGATTCTGAGAACTATTCGGCACCTATGATATCTTGCTTTTTTTTTCTTTTTCTTCTTGTCGAAAAATGCAACTCCTCGGTCGAGATTTCTCGTTTCTTGGCGTGCACGGACATACAATTTTATGGAATGGCAACTCGAAATTTGGGACTTTTCGAATAGAAAAACAAGCGCCAAATGACTTTAATTCAGGAACTCTGCTCGAGCTGTGCTCTGTTGCGCCTCCTGGAAGAAAGGGGGCTTGAATGAGCTGGGGGATGCGAAGTGTGGCGCGTGTGGCTGCCGTATGATACCAAGTTTGCCTCGAGATTTTGGTGGCACATATGGTAGCCGTTCACGACCAAAATATCAGAAAATTACGAGTACCGTACGAGTACGAGTACAATTCGCACCACCAATGAGCAGGGCGACGAATGAGAATAAATTAGAAAGGAACCGTTGGGATTACGTTGCGGTACGTATAGGGGTACCGTATGCAAAGATTCCGGATCACGAGTGAAAAAAGAAAAGCGGAAGAAGAAAAAGAGTTTGGGGACCCTCATCTAGTGTCACACGTGGATATATTTTTTGCTGAATGTTCAAATTATCAGGTGAACCACAGACCATCCCTCCGTCCGTTCAGTCTTGTCACTTTATGAGACATCACACGTTTTCGGATCTGGCCGCCGGAATTTGCCTGGTCGATGGGTGTCATGTCCATGTACCGTACCGGTACGAGTATAAGAGCTCGCAATATAGGATACCGGTATGAAAAACGTGGCAGGATTTTTTTTACTTTCTTTTGGCAAATTCTCTCTCTTCTTAATTATTCCTCCGGCTTAATGCGTTCGATTTTGGACATCGCTTTCTACGCATTAGGGGAAGTGCGATGGGAAAAGGAGCAAGAAAGGGAAGAGAGGGCAATTTAGCAAAACCCCGTTTCCTTGCTCTAGACCTCGGAGGACGTAACAGATTGGTACCACGATGCAGCAAAATTTGACAGAAAGGCGAGAGGGAGAGAAAAAGGAGACCTTAGTTTCTCCCAAGCGGATAAGAAATCTGCGACATGCAGCCTGCACTTGATCAATCAAATATTAAAATGAGATAAAGTTCTGCTCATGCAAAGACTTCTAACTGCAGGAGTCAGGCAGGCAGGCGGCCTCGGAATTGCCCTCTCGGGACCGGGACCAGTAGCAGCAACCGAACCAAGCCAAGCCACGGCAAACGCCACCTTGTTGTTATTGCCGATTCTCGACCGACCAAAACCACGCAAGGGCGGCAACCGGAATAACTTTGGATGAGCGCAGGAAAGAATTTGTTTCATGTACCGGCATGCAGTATGGGGGGAGCCGGAAGGGAGGGTACAGCACCTGCCTTTCTCTACTCGTACAATTGGAGCATGAGAAGCGATGGAGAGAGGGGAAGAAAAAAAGGTTAACCTGTCTGGCCGGGAAGCGGGTCAGACGCATTGGCGAATCGAATCGCTTTGTAAATTTTTCCTCGGATTCTCACTGTCGAACCCCCGGGCTCAGCTCGGCAAAGAGCAAATCTAACGCACTACCGGTATGTGCTATTGAATTTCCTCTTGCTATCGTACTTGCTACTGTTGGAGGTCGGTTGGGATTTCTAGATTTCCACTTTTCCGGCTGCGTTTCAACGGATTCGCTTCCACGTTTGACTGACTTCTTGGTCTAATACGTTAACTAATGCAATGTTTGGTAGCGTAGAGTACAAGTTTTCATTCTGCGCTGCGGTAATTCCCGTGCACAAGACGAACTCCACTGTGCTAGTGCTCTACTCTCGTACAGGTAGCCTTCAACCGAACCTTAGCTTCCCAGGCTCTTTGAGTCGCTCCCCGGAAATGCCATCGTCGGCCGTAAATGTTTTTATTATTATTCAATTCTTCGCTTTCGCGAAAACCCGAGCGCCAACCGTGTCACCATAGTTATCATCGGCGCCTTCAGGCTTGGGCGAGTTCCCACCTCACGTCACTTGCCTTCCTTCCCACATACTCGAGTAACTCGCGTGCGCCTTATAGACGCCACGAATGTGGCTTCCGAGATGAACTGCACATGACCCGGAGGGAAGGAGGGTGTAGAATTGTGAGTTTTTTTTGTGTTCCATCCCCTGTCAGAGGTGGTTTCGTCGTGCAGTTGGAGAGCTGCGCGGCAATACAATACGGCATGGAGGGAGGAGGGTGGAGGATGTGTGTTAGGTTCGTTCGTTAGTTACAAGTATGATACCAGCAGCTACCGGTATCGTACCGGTAGTGATCATGGGTTGGGCAGGCAAGCACGCACGATCGACAGGGACAGGGTGGCCACGTGGAAATTGTGGGCCAGCAGTTGGGGTTCGAATGATGCTGGTTCCTGGTTGCGATTTTAGTAAGCAGTCTGATCAAGAGGGAAGGAGGATGCAAGTGCGTGGTACGAAGGATAGGAATTGGGGAGGGAGGATGAGGATCTTTGAGAGGAGTTTGGGCTTTGTGTCACGGTGGTCTATTGTAGGCTTTTTTTGTGGTGGCTTGGACTTTGGGCTTTTGGGAATCCCACGCTATTGTGCACCTGCTCGTTGACGCTTCTTTATTTATTTATCCTTGTACTTGTACCGTGATGGAGTAATTCGGTGGGAAGTTATTGCGAATGAATATTGAATTACTTTTTTTCTCCCGTGAGATAAGCTCCTGCTGGACCGGAAGTGCAATAAGATGGCGAATATGACTGAGGCTAGGTAACTCTCTCGTATTCTTTTCTTTCCCACGTCTGAATATCGATCTAGTACCGGTACCGCAAGGGAGAGAGAGGGACGGGGAAACCGCCTTGCCTACGGTACTGTATTCCCGACGATACTCCTAATTGGTGCTGTCGATCTATCAACGAAACGATCTGCGTTGAAACGAATGCTTGTCTGCACTATCAAATACCGGTACTGTAGACTTGCTGACTGGTCAACTGTGCGATTCCAATTGTACCCGTACAGTACTTGTACCCCCACGCTCCCACCTACCGAAATAAACAACCAGCGACCGACCGACGATCAATCGTTCGTTTCGTCATGAGCCGATTCGAATACGAAAGCTAACCGGAGTTACTCGTATAGTAAGTCATATCGTCGTGAAATATTAATATTGGGCTCTATGCTAACTGCATCCATGTAGCATCTACAAAGTAGCTTGTGAACCTAACCGATTATCCCCGACCCGGGATCATTGAGGAGTGGGGCGAGGCGGGGGAGAGTGGTAGCACCGACTTTACCCTATCCTATTCACATCATATCCCTATCATGTCACAAAGCGATGATCAATGAGGGAGGGGAGTAAATTGATGGGGGACCATGGGGGGTTTGGCGAGGCCAAAGATCTTCTTCATGCGGAGGGCACGGAATAAATTTGTGCCCGCTCACAACACAAGGTCAAGTATTTTAGGCTAAGATGGAGGAGATACGAGTACAACTTTTTTTTTTTTGCTCTATCCCATTTTCCGGAAGTCATATCCGGTAGGAGTGTTGTTCTCCACTTGAGTGCTTACCGTAAGTGGTGGTCTTGTACTCGAGTACCGGTACAAAATACTCGAGTACGAGCGCTGGAGGTGCGGGCATGAGGTGATCAACAAGACCTGGCGCAGTAACTAATCCGTATTACAAGTTATCATGCTTCCAAGTGTATATCCTACATGTTTACCTGTACGCCCGTGGTAGCCAGTCGCGATTGCAAGATACTGTATCATACGAGATATGTCTACGATGACTGGTTCACTCATTCAGGTAGGGAGCATAAGGTCCTCCCCCCTCTTCTCCGTTCTTTCCAGTCTATCCTTCGCATGCATCCGCCTCCGTGATTCACATTTCAGCTTTCGCTTCCTCTCCTCCTTCCAAATCGCGGTTTCCTATTATACTCGTACAAGGCTCGAGCAAAGAAAGAAAGAGAAAGAGAAAAAGAAAAAAAGTACTTCGTAAAAAAAAAGTGATTGCGCCATTCTCCGGTTAATCGGAAGACCGGGCCGATAATTTCCTCTCTAAAGTTGCGCAACTTTGTCTCTACTCGAGTACGAGTAGACAGAACTCAGCTTCCTGATTGCGCCATGTCGCACTTGTTCCTGTACGAGCACCGGTAAAGCAAAAGAGTGCGAGTACTGTACAGAAATAGTGCTAAGCAGATGGAGGGGATTTGGAAGCACAAGCACGACCAAAAGAGCATAGAGAAGTCCACGCCAATCGTACCTGCATTGAATCGCACCGAAGCGGGCCATGGATGTAACCTTGTGATTGGCTAGTACAAGTACGGTACGGTACTGTCATTGCTGGGATTTGGAAGGGTATGGGTTGTCTCTACCTGTACGAGTACTGTACTTGGTACGGTACCTTACTACCAGCAGTCGGGGTCACGATCCATCGATCATGTTGTAATCATAAACTCTACGCTTGGTGGTGGGGGCGTTTGTATGATAGTCTACTCGAGTAGGAGAGACACAGCCGAGGGTGGAAATGGTTTTGGGGGAAGAGCTTCCGAAATGGGTAATCTACTATTGGGATTGGCGGGGTGGGTACTAAGTACAGGAAATGGGATGAACACGGCGGTATCGGCGGTAACATTCTATGATAGGAAAGGGTACCGGTACTCCGCTGCAAGACTATGTCATGGTGAGAGTTCTCTCGAATACTGTTCAAGTTAATAACTTTGTTAATTTTTTTCTCCAGCTCGAGATCAGCACGAGTACGAGTACTGTGGGTGGGGTAGTTTGTGTCACAGGGTGCACGTGCAAATATTGAGGCTCAAAATACACAGATGGATGCCCAGCGTGACCTCATCTGTCTTTGGTCGGCATTGTAACTTGTCATAAACCTGTCGAGCTCGACGTCCCCTATCCTGAGCTTCCCACCCCCACGGTTATCGACGTTCTTATGACCCAAAAGTCGGAAGAAACCCGGGAGTTACGATAAGGTATCATACACAAAGTCTACGCGACGATAGGAGGAGGGGCACCCCAGAGCTCAACCTAGACGGGGGAGGTCTGCTGCCTCTTGGCGATCGCGCATCGCACCCCCACAACCCCATCCCCAACACCACCATCGTGAGCACTACCAGTGGGGTATGTCATAATACACTTTAACTTACCTTACCACGATATAGCTCACCTCGCCGCACCTTTCCGCCATATCCACTGTCCAAAATGCCGGTTCTCCGCCGCTACTGTCGCGTGTCAAAATACACGTATGACAAACCCCATCTTTCCACCCCTCGCCCCCGTTTTCAGGGAGTCGCCCCCACCAAACAATTCAGACTGCACCATCTTGAGCACTGCTGACGCTATTTAACGAAACAAAACAGAGTCCTAGAAGTCCGAATTTACCTCGACAATCCGGTCCACCTGCACACCTGGTTACTCTCGCCTCGGTATAACGTCCTTCCGCGAATATTTCAATCGATCAAACCACATGTGTTACCGAAGCTCAAGGAAGAGCGTGAGCGTGGGAGTGGTGGGAAAGGCAAGAGTGCCAAACCAGTTAATGATGTCGTCGTCGAAGGTTTGCATTCTTGCTTTTTCCCCCGGAATGTGATGGGGAGGGGGGGGGGGTTGGATGGGAGGTGATTAATTGATCAATTGGAGAATCCTAGACGACTACGAAGTTTCTATATTCCTTACGAACTCTGGAACGCGTCACACTGTAATGACGAAACGAAAAACGCTTCGGGGTTATACTAGTGGTGGTGAAGTGGGTGGGATGACTGGAGGTACTGGGGTGGGGGTCCAACATCGAAGAGAGGAGGATGATTCGGACGGGGGAATAATCGACCTTGATAGCATCCCGGAAGCTCCTCTGCTGGAGACATCGGGGTTATCGAGTGCCTTCGCGGCGGAAAACCCTTCCACTAGCGGAAGGAGCAGGCGTAAATCGCCAGACCCCCAACCAAACACAGGCAATAGAGATAGAGAGGGGGAAGGGAGTTTAGGTGACGATAGCGATTCAGACCCCTTCGAGCCACCCTCGAAACGTCTGCGGAAGACCGCGAAACGGACTGTAACGATCCGCGATGAGGATGACGATGCGGACCCTGATTGGTCGGAAAATAGCGAGGACGAGCCGGAGGATAAAAAGAAGTTGCCGCTACGCACAGAGTTTGAGGGCTTCAATATCTACAGCCGGATTCTATGCCTTGTTGTTAAGCGTCGCGGGCCCATCAATGCAGGAAGGGCTCCGGCTGCTTCCACTCCGCCTACTGCAAGGCAGATGAACCCGCCGAACAAGAAGGGTAGGTCTGGAAGCCGGATAATGGAGAACTGGATTGCCATGAGCCAAGTTGTCAAGGAAGGGGACGAGGATGATTAGTAATACGTGTGATATTGCTGTATTATCATAACTCCGGGAATAGTAATACGTTATCATAATTAATAACCAGAACCACACCCGTTTATGACCTGCCAGTATGTCTCTGGGTGTAAATATTCTTCCTATATCCCAGCTTGATTACCAGATGATATAGTAAGATATTCCAAAAAAGTAGAGATCTAAAAATGCAAATCCACGCTCTAAACGCGGTCTTGCTCCCCTATCCTGCCCCATCGTATCCCACTCCCTCGCATCCAGTATCGTAATAGTCGTGCACTTCGGGACCCTCTCCACCCTTGCATACCTCCCCCCCCAAAAAAAAATCATACTATGCCCTGCGCGCACATCGCATCATCTCGCGCGAATCCCTTCTCTTATAGGGGGGGATATAAAATTAAAGAGTGAAAGAAATGAAACCTGAAGCAAATCACGAAAATCAGGTCACCTGACCCCTGTTCTGTTCCTGAATTACTCCGTACTGGGAGCGTTCAACCGATAGCCCTAGCATGGTTAGCCGAGTTATGCACATTTCGCAACATTCCACAGGTGGATAGGAAATAAGTGAATAAAATAGGAATAACGCAAAACGCTCCCTTGCTCGTCTGGATGCGGGTGGAGAGGGAAAAAAAGGGAAGAAAAGCTAGGGATGGTGTGGAGTTTTGCTTCAGCTTTGTTTTAGGATTGGATGGGGTACCGTATGTGCTCTGTTTGGGCGGCGTGCTAGTGAATGAGTGAGATACTATGACGGGATGACTAATGTTGCTTGATGAGACAGTTGACGCATTCCACGCCATAGCGAGAGCCATCCACCCAAATACTAGCCACTATTCAAATCCCAACCGAAGTTCAACCAATCACCCCATCCAGACTTGCAGATGGCTCACTACTCGAGTATGCCGGGCGCTCGCTATGGCATGGAATGCGTTACAGTAGGTTCTGCAACGGCATGAACGGACGAACCGATGGGTGGGCGGATGGACGCGACGAGAGGACCAGCGAGCGTGCCTCAAAAATTTTCTTCTTCCCAAAAATCAGGCGACCAATCGGTTCCCCCTTGAACACTGTTTCAACCAATCTGGTGGTTCCTTATCCGATCGGTGGCTTTTCACCCCGCCCCGCCCCCCCCATCGAGCTCGGAGGGGGTTGAATGATTGATTGGCCGGTCGAAATCTCGGTTTTGTTTGGAAAAAAATGGTTGGTGGGCGATCGTGTGTGTATGTATGTGTGTGTGAACCTAATTCTCATTCTTCTACGAGTACTCGTACCATCTTACCCGCAGCCCTTCATGTACGTGAGCGGCGAAAGGAATGGCTTTTTCGAAGCCGCGGATTGGTCTGCGCGAATTTGAGGTCTAGACCTCAGCCATCTTCCCCGCCCTCTCTCTCCTCGATGACTGGCGTGATGTATGTCGGGCGCTGTTGGGTTATCGGGTGGAATATGGGCCCTTGCGCTCGCGGGCGGGACATTGGGGACGGCGACTGCGTCGGTGGCAGGCCAATTGCAGGGTTTTGAATCCACCTGTTTTTTTTTTCTTCCTCGGAGCCTTGCCGGGGCTCGTGGTCTTCCGAGGGGGGTTTTGGAAGAGGAAGGTGGAGTTTTGAGTGTTGGCGCATGTTCCGAACACTTTTGGGTGAGGGTGTGGGGAATTCGAAGCGGCTTTTTCTGAGTGAGGGGTTCGGGAGGGGTTGCGTTAATTCGGTGGAGAAAGAGTCGAGTGATTTCTTGTGAGCGGTGGTGCGGTTGCACTGCAGAATTTTTTTCCTGCGTCTAGTTATAACGAAGTGGAATAGTGAGGGGGACTGATGGGTGATGTAGTTCCTTCGTTCGTTTCGCTACTTTTTTTTAATTTTTTTCGCCTGAAACAGGGCGTTTTATCGTCTGAGAATTCCGGAGAGCGGGGTCGGATGGGAGTACCGCGCTCGGTGCTTGCTGTTGGTATTTGTTCGTACGAACGAGCGATTGGGGGTTGCTGGGAACGCAGATGTTGAAGGGGTTGTGTTCGGGCTTGTCAAAAACTTCCTATATGCCGGCAGTTGCTCTATAAGCATTCACATCTGATACCAATGGGGGGGGGGAAAATAAACCTGTGACCGTGAGAGTGTTGTATTCTCAGCAGGCCTTTGAACCTCTTGGTAGGTGGGCATTATATCCCTGTGCAATTCACTCTGAGTTAGCTCTACAAGCACGAAATATCATATTCATTTGGGAGTATGTAGTGAGAGGGCCATTAAGTGCTTTGGCTTCGAAAATTTCCCCGTGCCCCCCCCATTCCTGAGCCCGAGACTAAGCTGAGTTGATTTTGCATTGCAAGCCAGGATTGAGCATAAAATGCCCAGAGTAATGACGGCCTGGAAGAAGGGTAAAGGTAGTGATTTGTGTTGAGATATGGGAATACCATGACAACCCTATAATGTTTAAAAACGAGACAAAAACGCAATGTATGATAGTAATTCAGGCTTGTCTATGGAAATTAGTATGCGGAAACAGGGGGGGGGGGGTCAGGAATTCGTATGGGCTTTTTTTTCATATCTCTTGCGGGTTTCGGCTTCTGGGTAACTCACTGCCTGGGGCGAGTATGATAGAGGATTCGCTACTTTTGTGGTATGATATTACGCTACTCCGGCACGCATTGGGCATAGTGCAGTACATGCGTACCCTATCACCGTAACTCTCCAGAAGCAGGGGCGGACCTCCATACTCGGAGACGGAAAAATTCCCAGGAAGGTCGGTTGTTGGTGTTTTCCTTATAGCGGTAACTTGGAGCCTGAAAGAGTACCGAGCGTGGTGAAGCTTGTTAAGTTATACGGGATTTTACAAAGTATTTCGTTGGTTGTGTAAGATATATCCAGTTTTGTGCTATAAGCCGTCGTCAACATGGCACCGATATCGGACCGGGATCGGGGAATCCTAATCCGCTCGTTCTTGGGGCGCTGAGGTGACATGAAGGGTTTATCGTATCGTACTGAAAAAAAGAAGTATGATTGCACCTGGTTCCTTTAGGACCTGATTTTAAACTGGAAATTTATGAGGGGTTTTCTAAACTTGAAGATAATTGTAAGGTTATATAAACTGGGCTAGGTGAGGGAGAAGAGATGAAAAGAGAAGACAAACATTTTAGATTATTAAAAGCTGTCCATCAAGCTGTATGTCTCCCGTTGGTAGTGATAATTGCCTCAACATTTACTAGTAGGAGATCAATGAACCTCAAAAGAACCTTCAGGGTGATATTTGTCCATTCTTATCAGTAAAAACAAAAGTTTCTGCGTCCGATTCATAGGTACAATGCCCTGATATCATCTACTAGCTGCTATCTGTGTGCCTGTTACTACGCGGGGCTGGAATTCGCGACAGCCAAAGCGCACTCTGATATGTATTTCGATTCAAGCCTAGAAATTGGGCCTAGGCCGAGTCGCCCAGGCGGCTAGCCTGGGTAGCACAAGGAAGCCCGTAAAAAAACCTGAAAGAATTGTCCCTTATGTTTATCAAGTCACACAATATCACTCATATATTCTAATTTTAAACCGCAGTGCTTTGAGCCCCAGGACTTGCGTCATCCCCAAGCTAGTATGATATTTTGTTGAGAAATTTCCAGTTAATTACCCCTTTTCATCGTGCAGTCTGATTCTTCACAGGTCATTTCTGTCTGGGAACATCCTACCCCTGGATTTGGGAATATCGCTAGCCTCTACTCTCCACAGTTATTACTTCTTTAATTATGCCAGGCCTTGAAGACGATATTAGCGAACTCTCCTCTCCTTCCTTTCCTAGCTCTCCCGGAACTTCCTCTCAAATTCTACTTGATGATCCAAGCAAAATCTCTCGTGTTAACCTACACGATAAGGACGATCGTGTGAACTGTGTTTTATCGTCACGGAGTCCTTCTCTGGTTCCAACCTCGATACTGCTAGCGAAACGAAAACAGTTGACGCCGCGCTCATGGGTGTGGCTAGATATTTCTTGTTTTCCTTCATCCGGGTCACCAACTCTCACCTGTTTTTCCTAGAATCAGCGCAGCTTCAGTGTCTCTAAAGTTAAAACAATTGATTTATCTAAATAAAATTGAATCAATCCCTGCTCTTGAATAGTTTGGGCTTTCAAGGTGGCCCGTGCTTTGTTCGGGTCGGGTCGGGTTCAGGTCGGGCCACCCATCATTTGGGCCAGCCCATTGCAAGGCTTGTTTCGATTTCTATTCGTCAATCTGTATCTATAAGAATGGATAATTGGTTTGGATCCTACATTCTTGGGGTAGAGTAATCAGATGGGACACAGAACTCGAGTATTTGTGTCGCAAGGTGTGCTTATTTATATCACACTTGCTCTAATCATACAGTGTAGTTAACACCTTGTGGTGTACCTCCCAGCCTCCGGGCAACTAACTTTAAGGGGGACCTGGGGGTTTCGCCTTGGTGCCCCTGAATCACAACTCTAGTTTTCCGTACTTTTTGACCTTGCGGTTTTCGGAGGTACCGCATAATATGGATTCTAGTATATTTGTTATGTCCCGCGCATCTAGTATGTCCTGAAATAGGTCGTAGCAGCCTGCTTTATCCTGTGCATTCTGTTGTTTCGCAGGACATTGGCTATGTCCCGTGGGCAATCTAAGCAAAGGTGCAGCTAATACCTTCTCCTGAGACTAGTATCTGTCTTTCTGCGATCCAAATGCTTTCTCAAGTCCAATTGCATCTGGATACTAGGGTTCGTGAGTATTATGCTATGGTATATAGGTTACTATATATCGGCTACATATCGGCTGCATACTCATTATATATTAACTACACACATAGATACAAACAAACTTCATCTATCTACTCTACTATGCACCCTCCATCCCCTCCACACTTCTAGCGATTGAAATATCAATACTGCGAGAAGCCATTACCACTTTCATTTCGTTTTCTCTCTCTCAGCGCCCCTAAGGAGTATTACTGTACTCGATTAACCTAATTTCTGTACCAATGCTCATGCATATCTTTTTTATAAAAAGGTCGTATTAATACTTGGTTTCGCCCGGCTTTTATCTGGACGACATGATAACCGATTTCTGGCATGGATATCATAATTATTATCATATTATTATACTGGGATTGGTGTTATATGCTAGGGTTTATGTTTGAACTCTGTGGATGAGGTGATGACATATCATAACATCATCATGAGGCCATCTTGCTTCGGGTTGACGCTCTGGTTGTTTGTGGATTTGATTCTCTGATGGTAGAAATGGAGGTGTCATAGGCGGTATGGGTGCTTCTGGAAACCTTTTTTTTAATTTTTAATTTTTTAGTATCAACCAAGGAGGAGCCATCGAGAGCATACTCTTCAGGATGATGCGTCACTGAGATAGTGGGGGAAAAAGGATACCCAGGCAGTTTTACTCTTTGTTTGGGGTCTAGTTCTATGGTGGTCTCGAATCTACGATCCTTGCTTATTACCGCAAATGGATGAATTGATGAAAATAGTTTAGCGCTTTTGTACTACCTAGGATTCTGTCCCTGACCGAAGCATACCACCACCCTCTTGACGCTTAGCTCCAACGGATCAACACGAATCTTCAAACCCCTCAAACAACCCCCTCGAAAGAAAAAAAAAAAAAAAAATGAACCCTCTCGCGATCCGAGATCAGAGACCAGAAAACATAGCCGAGCTAGTCGAAGCATATATCCACGCGTCAGGGGTTATAACGCAAAAATATCTTTCCACAGAAATCCTGCGAGTCCCTTACCCTCCAACGTACAACACGAAATTCATTCTGAAGCGCTTTCAGTCGCATAGTGACCTCATCGATGAGATGGCTGAGACGGAACGCGCTAGATCAGCCTTCAATAGCTGGATGCCGGGGAGCCACATTGTGCCAGACACGTACTGGGAGTCTGGATCCCCCCCTATGATCGCGATGGAGTACATCCCTGGAAAGAAGGGGAGTGAGGTGGACATGGAGCTCTGGAATGGGAGGCAGAGGAGGGTTTTCGTTAGGCAAATGGCTGTGATCGGAATATGTCTTATTTGGAAGGCCCAGGATAGGACTTCCCGGGCTACCACCAAGGAAATGGTCGGCCGGGGTCTGAAGGATAAGTCCGCTGTAGCATATGAGAAGGAGGAAATCGATAGGCCTTTTAATGATACACAATTGGGGTTTATTGCTCCACGAACGCCGTCGCTAAGGAATTTCATATTCTTGCGCCCTTGCGACGTAACCATAAGAGGGAGCAGGATTGTCGCAATAACAAGTTGGGAATGGACTGTGATCGGTGGGAAAGAGAGATAAGCCCAAGCACTGAGGATCTTTTTGGTGTGGCTGATTTTGATCGCACTGCCTCGACGAGATGTGGAGCCCTAGACTGCCTGGATTGGGCTATCATTGGGGAGTATGGTGGAGGAATTGGGGAGGATGATTTCCAGGAGGAGCGGCTTGAGAATGAGAGCGATGAGCACGACAGTGGAGGAGAAGGCGAAAAACTGGCAGAGGACTGGTATCATGAGCCGGTTTGGCAGCTTGTTTTCGAGTGTGTTTATCGCCGCGAGATACGTGCGGATAAATTGCCAATTGGGGAATATCTGAGGTGGACCAAGGGGGATCCGGGGAAGGGTTTGCCGGATAGTGAATCTTGGGCTGGATATGGCAAGAGGTATTAGCAGCAATATCTATCCGATGCAGAAGGGGAAAGCGTCTGAGGTTTGTGGGGTTTTATTAGTCAATGTGCGTGAGGGCAATCGGAGGTCATGTTAGAAATACTGCTTTGAAGGGGTTTGTGAACTTTAGGTCTCTTTTTGTGACTACCGTAATTGCTGTGGTGATGCGTGGGCTCTTCTCACCTACATTAGTGCCGGTATGTGGTTGGGAGGTTTAGGGGGGTTTGGCACGTCAGAGTTTGTAAGGTTAGAAGCATTTGGCAGTGCATACCCTATAAACTGCAGTCTGATATATCCTACCTTATAAACCGTGGCTTGAAAAAATGCCAATGAAGGGCTTAAGAAGCTATTGAACTGGTGATGGACGCGGTCAGATCATGCTCGACCATGCTCGAGTATATGTGATCATGATTGATCACTCTGCCAATATTATGCGATATACATGTGTGTCTAGGCAATCATGCTAGTATATTCAATCAAATATGTTATCCTGTCAGTATAAAACTATCGGCCCCGCACACTTGATAACAGATCCTCAAGGGGCCCCTTACTGCTAACTCGTCGACACACTTCCCTTCGAAATCCACGTTATAAAAAAGTCCTTGCTGAAATCATCCCGGAAAAGTGGCAGAAACGGTATCCGACACTCCAAGCGAACGGAGTAGCACCAATGACTCCGGCCTATAGGTCTTGGAGTAATTGCGTTTAGTAAATAAAAGTGTATTTATTAGCTAAAGTGTTGGCAGTTGAAATCGAATTGAACAGAGCTGCTTAAATATTCTATCACATTTCGAATGACGAAAAGCGACTCGAATGGAGAGAAACCGATGATGATTGGATATGCTCGACCAGGGTCTACAAATTTGCTGGAGCATTCGAGCATAGGGTCCTCTCGATCAGATCATGCTCCAGCATGCCCCCCGAAACCTGCTCGAAAATGCTCGTGTCCATCGCTGACGGGTGCCCGGCGAGTACTGTCTTCGACACTGCTGGCTGGCTTCACTATCGGCGAACGTGTTCGTGTCCCGATATATGCACGTCCATGTTTCCTTGAATTCTTGAATGCCATAGTCCGCTCTGAATTCTTCAAGGCACTCAGCCTAGGGTGTTTCCCTTGGAGCACTGGGTTGGTTATTATTTGGCTGATAGTGTCCTTGTGCTCTCCCGGGCTCTCGTCTCTATCATTGATCTTATAGCTCTACAAACTCATTAGAAGTGTTTGAACATGAGCTATACATGGCCACTTATAGAGTATCAGCACCACGGCGCCAAGACAGCGTTTTAATCAAGGCCCGGTGTCCAGATGCTGGGGCTTTATAAGGGGCTAGGTGTATCTCTCACCTGATCTTTAGCCAGCAGCTCTCGTAATGGGGAAGTTTTCTGTCAGCTTCTTTGGTTGAGGATCGGTTCGGGGTTCTCAGTTTTCAGTGGTCATTTAGAGAAACTTGGCAAAACTCCAGATTCCCTCCTAGGATATCATATCAGCAATGAGCCAAAGTGCCCAGTTCGTCCGTGGAATATACCGTTTCTTTTTAGGTGGCAGGTGGACCATGCAGATCCCCTTACTAAACTTCGCCACGAGGAGGCTTCGATCTGAGGATGATATTTTGCGATTACGGAACCCCCAACGCCCACCCCACCCTAAATTCGCAGTCAAAGCTGTTTGGATTGTTAGCTGGAGTTGCTAGAGTTCGATTGATGGCTGGAGAGCCAGGTGTTTGTGGATGTGTTTGGATGTTCAGCGATTGATACTTGGGAACATAGTTGCCAAAAGTCCCGAAAGCCATCACCATCACCAGAGCCTAGCACTCAATGTGTGCTCCCTGCCGGTTTGAGTCTCCCAGGTTTCCAACTTTCGTTCTCCTCCAGGGAGATGAAACGCTAGGAGGGAGTTCGAGGGCTGAGGGGAATGAAGGCCTGGTGCAAATTTGGGATGCTGAACGTAGGTCCGCATCCTAAATAAAGCATGCCTCCCGGTGGATTAAAAATGGGCTATTAGGAGAAAGGGGTGGTCTGACCTCGCTGGGAGTAGGCCTGTTGAATTTTGTATGGTGTGATCCCCCGGTAGGGCGAAGTGAGATAATAGCTCTCATAATTCCGGGGTTCCAGCAAGTGCGCTGTTATATCCTCGATGTCTGGGGCATGAATTAGGAAATGGAAAGCTCATCTCTGATCGATAACTGGTCTTATAAAGTAATTATGTTGCGGGTCATCGGTGTTGTGATAAGCCCAATGTTGGGTAGGATGGTGCTCCAGAAAACTCTTGGTTTTTCAGAACTTGGCCCGGGCTAGGGCGGTAAATTGGTCCTGTGCCGGTAGTACGAGGAGATCTCGCTGTCAAACCTTCTCGTCCCGATCTCTAATTAGAGAATCCTGGGGAGAAGAGACATTGGCTTTCTAATTTTAATCGGATATATACAGCAGGAGAAATTAGCCGTGCGAAACGCAAAAATTTTTTTGAGTGAAACATGTACCGTAATCGAGTACTCTAGATATTTGCAATGTGGGATCCCGGCAAAATTGGTAGTCTTGTACTTCGCCAGAGGCGAATGAAAGTTCAAGCTTTGAGGTTAGGTTTCCACGGAACGATTCACCACCAATTCTGCGTTCAGAGAGGACTTAACTATGATACCCTTAGGCACACTGCACTGGACAATAACTGAGAAGCATAATAGAGAGATATCTCCTACTCCCGGGGTTTGGAATTTCTGGCCCTGTTGCGCTCTAGCACTGCCCTGTTATGTTCTTGGCCCTTCTTATGCATCGTCACATGTTTGGGGTCGAGGGCGGGTCGCGTGCCCTGTAGGTGTACGGGTAATGCGATACTTGTGAGTCAAATAAGTTTAATGATACTTTTATAGGTACGGATGCCAGAGGCTTTATATACCACCGAGGGAATTGTAGGCGTTTGGAAGGCCTTGTGCCTTGCTAGGGGTGTGAACATGGATCTCTGGAAGGCTCCCCTTAGCCTCACTGAGTGTTTTATCTATGCATTGCGAAGAAAGTACTATATCATAGCAGGGTCGTCCATTGTATCATGTGAGATTTGGGCAGGGAGGGGTCAAAGGCTGTGGAGCGGCCTGAGGGCTCGGCTGTGAGCATGGGGGGACCTTAGTGTGATAGCAACTTCGGTTTGAATCTTCAGAATTTCGTCGAGTGGAGCGAAGCTCCAATATTAATACTAGTACTCGTTTGGGTTCTCTTTCACTTCAGAGCCAAGTCGAGCACAGAGAAGCTCGTGTCATGACGGGGTGTCATGCTTTTAACATATACTGGGAGTGGTCGGAAGAGTACTGCACTAGTTGCTAGATTGGGCGAAAAGAGTGGTCATTTTGGCCTGAGTAAAGAATGAATTGAATGATAGAAGTATAAGACTGATCGGAATGGTGGGAGGGGGAATCCAAGGAAAAACAGCACAGCACTTGTGCGGTCAACTACTAATACCGTCCGTGATTAGATCATCCTGAAAGAAACCACTAAGTTACAGCTGACAGTGTGTTCAACAGCTGGGGGTACACCGGCAGTAGTCAAAACGTGAGTTCTTCCGGCCTCTCTTTTGAAACCATATACACTCAATTCCTATAAGTTAGGTGACATCATGAGAGTTGTTTTTATTTCTCTTTTTTCGAACTCCTTCACTTGATCCCGATTGCCGAGGCCGGCACCCGACACAGTGGTATGAAGAATATGATCTCTGTACATTACACTACTGCACGAGGAAGCGATTGAATAGCGGCCCCACTTCCTTTAATTCTGGTAATCAAGCTGTGCATGTGCCAAAGCGCTTACCCTTCTACCGACACCCCGTCACCTACTTCGCTGGCATCTTATCAAGAACCTCATCAGAGACATGACTTTACAGCTTACCCACCGCCCACCGCGAGCAAAACTAAGACTTGAACGAGAGCTTATCTCCTTAGCTAAGTAGGCCACTTTTTGAATGGGACATGCCATCGCCCAGGAAAATTTGGTCTACACCGGTCGAGATGCAAATTTTTTACGGACAGGAAAAACGATCCTTAAAGAGATAGACTCTAAGTTACCACAGGATAAGTATCTCTGGATACACTCTATAGTGAATAATCTACGAGTTGCTGGTCCCCTAAAATGCTCGATGAATTCCAGTAGCCGGGTAAATTGGAAACCAGTTTTGCATCTCCTATAAGTTACAGACCCTCAACGTCCCCCTGTACCATCAGTGCGACCGGTCCCATGCCCTCTAGCAGGCGCTTGAGCTGCTACATATATTCGTCTCTGTACACTATGAGAGAAGTACGCAGTACCAGTGGCGCAGCCTCGTCTGGACTTTGGGTAATCGAGCTTTGGTTCTGTTCGAAGCAGTTCTCACGTAAGTCAATAGTGCTTTTTATAAGCCCTTAGCTTTGTGAGCGGGATGACATAAACCATTTCTTGGTCAACGGCGTATCTCACTCACAGAGTGAGATACTTGGTAAAGGGAATATGCCCTTTATGAGATGCATATGCTCTTCACGAAGCGAGCCCATCGGCGGGGGAGATGGAATGTGTGTTTGGGTAAGTCTTGGCAATAGAAGGTTTTACCATCTCCCGGCAAGATGATGCTGATGGAAGCTTAATGTGCTCAGGGAGATTTTGGGTGTGGAATGTTGGTCGTAAGGCCGTTGCTAACTATTTAAATATGGATAGGTATGCACGCCCACCTGTCCTGTACAGTATGATACATACTCATGCCTCCTCGCCAAGAGTTGGCACCCGTTTCGGAATAGCTGCCACCGACCTCTATGCAGTATAGCCTTCAATTTGCCACCCCCCCACCCACCTAGTATTCCAGTAATCAACCGACTGTACGTGTAAATACAGAAATCAAAGCAGCAATAATTTAAACAGAATCATGCATTAAATCTATTATCCCCTCCACATGCTCGAACTTGTAGCAAATTTGTATGAAAATTCATACAGAAACGATCAATCAGTTCCTGGGGCATACATTCCCACTCAATTGCCAATGCCTCCCGTACCTGGTCCTTAGTCTCCTCACCACTTCCAACAAAATTATACTGAGCCATTGAGTCCTTTAAGTAATTCCAGCATTGTTCGATTTTGTTGAGGTCAGGAGAGTTTGGAGGCCAGAATGGGATCTGGCTAACTCTCTGTCCTTGAGCTTCCATATCCATCCGGGCAGCTGTTGTATGGTTACCAGCATTATCTTCAACAAGCCAGCATCTGCGACCTGTCTCTTGCTGGATTCTTCCAATAAAGGGATAGAGTCTCTCATGAAGGATGTGCTTCTGGTAGAGAAACTAACCCATCCCACCACCGATACTTCGACTACGTATTTCCTCTCCAAACTCCCAGTAGGGCCGCCGGTGTAGCCGATGAGGTTCTATAGAACCATGGTTCGCATTGAAGAAGTTGATATTTTGGTTCAGAGCTTGGAGATATTCATGCTCCTCGGTGCCAGGTATCATTCATTGCTATTTGTCGCCTCTCTTCTGCTCGCTGAATCTTCACTGTATTTTCATCATGAAATTCTTCTGCATTTTCATGTCTCTCAGCTGGTGTTTCTTTAACCCAAATCCAAATTGGACCCTTATATCCTAATGATATACTTGCAGATACCATGATACTAAAACCATTTCCCTTCCTCTTGTCATGTAATAGTATTATATATGGATCTTGACCCTTTTCACGAGTAATCCATTTGTGCCTATGGGGTGCGCCAACCTCCAAAATCATTTCATCACTGTAAACTAATGACTCTATTGGTTGGGCCAATGCCCAGTCAACAAGCTGTAAGCGCTTCAGTTTACCGGAGGCATCAAGAGGAGGTTTATGTTGTGGCTTATACCGGTAGAGATTGTAGTTCTCATGCATAAGTTTGTATACAGCCGAATCTACCAGCTTAACTCCCGCCTCACGGACAATTTGTGGAAAGGTTCGAAGCCGGTATTCTTCGTCCTGAGTAGCTAACTCTTTGAGCCTTTCTGAGACTTCACTTCTGGGAGGATATCGTTGTGGGATAGCCGGCTCTTGTCTTTTTTTATTACCAAGATTGACTACTTCTAGTATATGCTGAATTGCAGGACTTTGTGCACGCTCCTATAACTCTGGTTAACTCTATCTTACTGACTTGTAATAGAGGCATTCAGTACCGGGTTGAAAGACTTTGGTATGTGTAATGTCCTTTTTGCATACATATTTGATGGACTAACTTAAAGCTTCATTTTCAAAATCCTTTTTCAGCCCAGGACTGAATGCCTTGCAATGGGGTTGATCTTGCCTCTGTTCTTCTGTAGGTTTTATGAACGGTTTCTTGGTGAAGGTGCAGGCTTGATGCGATTTGGTCAAATGACATATTGGCGGAAATATGTAGAGCAATAATTGGTCCTCTTGTAGACTCCGACAGACTTCTACCAACTGTCATCCTGTCATTTGTTATTAATATTACAATTATCCAAAGGACTGTAAGCAGTACCTACCTGTTAATTGATGACTTGAATGGATTGTAAGGATTGAACGAACTTTGGTATGCATATTTGACGTAGTACTACTTCACAATTGCGAGAGGTCACCCTGCAGTGGATCACGGAACATATTGCCACCAAGTAGTCATACCATACTACATTTGGGCTCACGCTCGCTATGCTGAAACGGGTGCCAACTCTTGGTGAGGAGGCACGAGTACAGTACGTACGCTCACAGCCTGATAAAGGTGCTGCTAATATTACAAACCCTCGCCTACTGTCCTACCAATGAGATTACTGTGCCATCACAAAAGAGGGCGGAGAGTAGGCGTGGTGTCAAGGAGATATTGTAACTAGTACTTTACTGTATGGCTCTGTCTTATTGAGCAGTCTCTTAGGGCACCCATTGCAGGTGCTATACCTTAGTTACCTGACATTGAACCGTACGAGCCAAACCGCAGGTCGATTGGTACCTCACTTGGGCAGTATCTCAGCTAGACTCTACAAGTTCAATTGAAAAAAATAAATGAGTCGCTCAATCAACCCTTCTTCTCTCTTTTTCTGTCGTTGGCCCCTCCACTAAATTGGGCATTGCTACTCGCAACCCCTTGTTTTTATATAGACTATCGGACATCTATGGTGCCATTCCTTGTATGAATATGACCTCTGGTTTTCCCGGTACAATAGTAGGGTGTAACACACGGGCTGGCTTAGAGTAGAAACCGCTGCAAAAGGGCCTGGATGAGCCCTCATTAGTCAATAAAATAGTCTACAGACGTGCAGGAGCACCATTCCTGGTTGCTGCGTCATTTATGGCTGCGGGAAATTTGGGAAATTTGTGCTTACGGAAAATTATTCATTGTTCTTTATTGATGTTTAGCCACTTGGTTGCCAAAGTTTGACGTCATGGTTAGTTTTAGGTTAGCACCGACGTTGCCAAGAGATTCCCTTGTCCGCCGCCCATCTCACGGGATGATTATTCATCCATTCAAAAGTGCGCCATCTCGCTTCGCCCTCATCGGTTTCTTCCTCCAGAGTCTCTTGCAACTGGCCGCTCTGACTACCCTAAGTTATTGGAAAATCAAACATCTCCAGCCCTTTAGGCCTCCTCCCGGGTTTTTAGAGCCATAGCCGGTGTCAATAATGTCGAGCAAATTTCGCCATGGAACCGAGGCGGTGGATGGCATAGCATCTCTAGTTGATACGGATCTTTACAAACTTACAATGCAATCCGCCGTCTTAAAGTTCTATCCTAACGTCGGTTTGTTTTCCCTGTTCGCTGCGCAGAATCGAGGCTGGCTGATATGTCTGGCAGATGTAACATACGCCTACACAAATCGGACATCTGACCTAAAAATGTCGCGCGAAGGCTTCGAATGGATTAAGGCTCAAGTCGCGAGTAGGAGTTCCCCGCAGATTGCGATCCTCTGGCCACTCCGCTGACCTGGTGCGATCAGAATTGGGACGGCTTCGTCTTTCGCAGGCGGAGCTTGAGTTCCTGCAAAGCGCCTGTCCTTATCTCCCGAAAACCTACCTTGCCTACCTCGAGAAGTTCACCTTCAAACCAGATGATCAACTTGCACTCGCCTTTACGCCTGACACAGGCGTTTCCGACCGTATGGCGAGTGAAGAGAATGGGGGGTTGGAGCAAAATGTCGAATTTGTACGCGATGTTTCAACCTTGTCATTCCGAGGCTGACACTGGTGCGAAGGGTGACGTGAGGATAGACATCAAAGGCAAATGGGTGGAAACGATGCTCTACGAGATTCCATTACTGGTTCTAGTTAGCGAGGCGTACTTTAAGTTCTCCAACACGGATTGGAACTACGAAGGCCAGGAGGAGAAGGCGTTTGCAAAGGGCATGCAGCTCCTGGAGAATGGATGTTTGCTATCGGAGTTTGGGACGAGGCGGCGAAGGAGTTATCGTAAGTATGGGCCATCTCGCTTGGCGTATGTTTTTTTTTACTGGAAGGTCGGCAGATACCCAAGAACTTGTATTGAATGGATTGGTTCGTGCGATGGCGCATTATGAGAAAAGTGGGGGAAGGAAGGGCAAATTATCGGGAACCAGCAATGTACATTTTGCTCATAGGTCTGCGCACGAATTTCCATCGCCTGTCACATCTTGGCAGAGGGGCGACATAACAATATGCTGAAATACGTGCTCAAATTTTGTAGGATGGGACTCAATCCTATCGGAACTGTTGCGCACGAATGGTTTATGGGCATTGCCGCAATTACAGGCGATTATACCCGTGCCAATGAGATCGGCCTCCGGCAATGGATCGATTGCTTTGGTGAAGGAGTAAGTATCTAGCTCCGGTACTCTTGCACAGAACCGCGCCTGACTTTGTTAACCCATCAGGTTCTCTCAATTGCGCTTACGGACACTTTTGGTACCCCACACTTCCTGAGAAACTTTGCCTTGAAATATCCTCCATCCGGCAGGTCCTACGCTGAGGTATTCGCAGGAGTCCGTCAGGACTCTGGTGACCCAGAGGAATTTGTCAAGCGTATGCGCAAGTTCTATGATGAGCAAGGGATTAAGTCGAAGAAAGTGGTTGTGTTCTCAGACAGTCTGGACGTTGACCTCTGCCTAAAGTATAAGGAGTTCGCTGAGAGGGAAGGTTTTATGCCTAGCTTTGGCGTTGGAACTTTTCTGACAAGTATATTCCCACATATCTTTAATCTTATTCAGCTACTAACTATTCAGACGACTTTGTGCACTTGAGTAATCCGAGCCGGAGGTCCTGGCCCTTAAACATCGTCATTAAAATCAATTCTGCGAATGGTAAACCCGCAGTGAAGATCAGCGATAATATCTCGAAGAATACTGGCGACCAGGCGACTGTTGAGAAAGTCAAACAAGAGTTGGGATATGTCGAGAAGGAGTGGGAAGATGGTAACGAGCAGAACCGCTGGAGAACTAGGATCTAATGAGGGTTGAGTTTCTATCTGAGACGATTAGATCCGATGGATTCCCTGGGTGTTCAGTTTCATTTTGTTTGCCGCTCTTCCTAGAGTCATGCAATCGGTCTTCATAACATAGATACGGGCAGATTTTCCTGGAAATTATATCTTTCTTAATACGTTTGTGTGAAACCTCAATTCTTGCATTCGTTCTCTCCAGCCACAGCATTCTCTAGTTTCCGAAAGCATAGAGAGGGTACTGGTTTGTGGGGAAGCCTGCACTAATTTACAAGTAAAGTAAGATATCGTCGAACCACCCCCCTACCACAGCACCCGCATAGCCCCCTGGTGAATATAGACAGGAAAATGAGACGGATTTCGGAGTTCTGATTAGAGGCATTTAGTGACTCGAGCTAATCGTTGTCCGTGTTCCCAGCCCCTACTTTCTCATTTTTTTTCTATGAGCTATACTAACCAGGATGATAGAACCTTGGCAACATCGGAATATGGAATGGGCGGCGATGCGGTGGGGTCGTTAGCCCCAAAACACCAAAATTGGGGTTTTTTTTTTGAGCCATTATATCCCACAGATACTTTGAAACTCACCATTGAAAGAAAAAAAACCTAGCATCTCTGAAGTATCATATAATATATGCTTGTTTCGGACTTTTCATCTCGAGTTCGTACAGAGCTGTGAGCACCTGACAGGGCAAGGTTTGTTGCAATCCCACCGGATCTTTCCCGTACAAAACCCTTGTCTTGGCAGGTACCTTGAAGAAAAAAGAGCATTCCACCCCTCACTACCTCAAGAGAATAGAAGGGGAAACCCACAGACTTTTTTATCTGGGCGTTGTTGTACAGATCGCTTACGGTATTGGATTCTTTTTTATGCTTTCCGCCTTGGCAGTGGGGTACGGTAACGGTAGCCCAAAACGAACCTCTACAGATGTCTTGGCACGAGTGAGTCCTGATGATCACACTTCCTAAATTCGGGCGGGGTATTCTCATTGACATGGAATACTCCTTCGATCTGAAAATGGGAATTTTGGGACAAGTCTAATTTCTCCATATTCATATCTTTCTATGGTTTCCATCGCAGAATGAACCAACGATTTAAAGATTAAATTATAGGAGCATTTTTTAGCAATAGAAAACTAGATCAAGAATTATTGGGGACCCTAAATGGGCTCCGATGTGCCTTGAACTGTTCTCTTTTATGTTTCTCGGATTCAGTTGCAGCAAGGAGAAATTTCAGAGTTATTGGGGAGATCCATCTTGATGGAGCTGCACTATGTTGAACCATAGTTTACGTTTCGTTACTGATTTTTTATTTTACCCTTTGAACCCTGGATTTTCTAAGTTGCAGTTAGGTTGTGGACTAGATGGTATTTATTGCTCAACCCTCATTCTTACTGCGACTTGATACCACCCATACTCTACAACCACTTTCCCAGAAACCCTATATAGCAGTCTTATCAGAAAAAACCCCTCCACAAGTTCCTTCTCAACACACACCTCCCACCTCCCACTTGGCAAACCCCCCCCCCTCATCAATCTTTCTTCCCTTCTCCCCTTCCATCCCCTCTCGCAACAAGAAGGTCCCACCACCACCCACATCGTCCTTCTAAATTTTCCTTTCAAACTCCATCCAAACACTACCCAAACATCTTCCTTACGATTCCAGGCTGGAAAACCATTTTCAACAACTCCAATACGATCAATCCATCATGGCTACTGGTGCAAATAAGCAAGCGAACACTTTTCACGAAACCCCCACTCAAAATCTCCGCTCGATCAACATTCAAGACCTCTGGTCTCATGACCAGCGCCATGTTAAAAATACTGGAAACGGGGGATTTTCCTACTGTCCTTCCCCATTGGGAACTGGAAGGGGCAACCAAGGTACATCTACCTCCTCTACTGAAGACCGTACTAAAGGCACTAATGAAGTGGAAGTAGCTATTGGGGGGACTGTCCAAAGTATGACTAGTGCTCAGGGGACAGGAGATTCCGGGTGCAATTCTTTCCTTGCCATTTATCATGGACTTGATTGGGATGATTCTCTCGCAATGCTTAATTGGAGATTGCAAGAGGCGTACGCGGGAAAAGGTGAATCCGCTACTATTACTACCGGTGCTACAACCTCCCCTACCGTTGGGCCTGAGGTAGAGTCTGTTGAAATGAGGGTTATCAGTCCTCTAGAACTTGAACCTTGTTATCAGTTCCGCTATTCCGATAGCCCGGGTTGTATGAAACGCGGCTCAAAGGGTAATAATTCTCAGCAGGCCGACGTATCCGTTCCTGCTCTGAAGAGCCTTGCCTCAGAATCCACCTCCGCTGCCCCTCCTGCGGGGAATATCTACCACGGCCTGAGTTGGACCGACCGTCTCAAGATGTTGAACCGAAACCTCCAGGAGGCCTACGAGAAGACTGATATAGGGAATCCCAACACCCCCCCCACTAATACCACCCGCCCACAAATAAACTTTTTCGCGGAAGATTCCCCAATATCCTCTCCCTTGCACCCCCCTGGACTCCAACTATTTACCCCCGAAATCCCCCCACCACCCAACTCTATGACACAGCAGCCACCGCTGGGGGACCAGCAACAGGTGTATCCGGCGCACGATGCCAATTGGGGCCCTTACCCGCCCTTCTCACAGCAAAACCCGCAGATACCGCATCATCTGTTCTGCCCATCTGCTGCTCATGCCATCTCCTGCGGTGGGTTTTTTGTCGATCCGAGGGCGGTAGTCGCGATAGACCACGTAGTGTATAATTCTGCTATGTTGATGTTTGAAAACTTCCGGAGGCAGTTCCTAGCTATGGAAGGAAAGTCTAATCTTGGCTGGTGGCCTGTGCAAGATAGTGGATTCGATGCTAGGGGTGTCGCCCAAACACCTACCTGGGCGGTTAATAATACTGTGGCTTCTGGCGATAATTTGGGGAGAGAGGAAGCTAAAGAGGAGATGAATGAGGAACCTCATGAGGAGATTGGCGGGGGCGCGGGTGGGGGGATGAGAGTTGGAACTGAAGTTGAAGCTCGGCCCGCAGCGGTAGCACATGATACTACCCCAATGGGTATTGATACTCAGCCCATCACCCCAGGATTGAGTATGCAGGATTTTGGTTCCCAGGTCGATACCGAACTGCTCCAAAATCAACTGAGCGTTACAAAGACTTCAACTTCCAGCTCCCAGACCGATATCATCGAAACTCCTTCCACTCGAGATTTCGGCTGCCAAGCCTATATACCTGAACCCACTATCGCCTTTTCTGCTCAGACCGCCCCTACTAAAACTAGCAGCACAGGTACATCTGCCAACGCAAAGAACCCACCAGCGCAAATACATTCAGTCCCTGAAACACAACCTCAAGCCCCCGCCACCAAAAAATACAAATATAAGAGGAAGAACAGGGCAAAGAGGAACACATCTGACGCTGTACCCCCACCACGACTACCGTCGCCACCACCACGCCCTCTTTTTTCCACTACCACCTGCGAATCCCTAAGTTCCTCTAAGCAAACCATCACTTCCATTACTATAGAAAAGGTTAACGAAGTGCCGCCTGCGCCAATCCAGGCAATGCAAATGCAGCACACACTAACCCTCAAAGGCATCACCAGAACCATTCATTCAATTGACCCCCACTCCCATGGCTACTGAACAGGATAGAGAACCAACAACCACATCGTTCATGCCACTAACTCAAGAAACCACCACACAACCTAATTGGAGCAAAGCGGTTATGTTCTTTTCGATCCTTTTCCTCGCCCTGGATTTTGCGTTCGGTCCAGTGGGGGGATGTTTGAGCGATTTCTCTCCTTTACAGCAAACATTGGGGTTTGAGAATAAAAAGGGGGGAGGCGTAGAGATAGAGCGAACAATGGAATTAGCAGACAGGGAAGGGAACGGAAGGGGAGTGGTCGCTACATAGATTGGGATTTTCCGTTTGCTTTTCAATCCCTTACTTTACGCCTTTTGTAATTCTTACTCTTCATTTCTACCAATTAGCAATCATAAATTTTTTTCTACTTCATCTTTCCCATCTCTTCCATTTTCTCCCCAGTCGGCTTTTTGCTTTGGGGGTTACGGTAGCAGTTATTGTATGAATTCGGGATACCGTTAGACGGTCGGGTGAGAGTGGGGGGCTGGTGGTATTAGAACGGTACAGGACAGCACACGACCTGGAGGCATTGACGCCGGGCTCTATAGCAGCTATATCACTACAAAACATTTTCCTCTTCTCATGACCCGTTTTCACATTTAATTTTCAGTGCTTCCCATCATTCATTGCCACTGGTAGTCCAAAAGGGTATCAATCGCCAAAATCCCGCCAAGCGTGAAATAAAGGGAATACGGGCAGTAGGGCTTCTCAAAGGGGAAGCAAGTATCATATCATACCAAAAGCCCAAATCATTTCATCAGTTTTGATATTCACCCCGTGTATAAAGGCTGGGTTGACAACTTCCCACACCAACCCGGAAGGGATTTGGGAATTGTCTTGGCATATGGTGCGAGAATGGATAGGGCGATAACTAGATCCCGGATGTGCAACACGGAATAGCCAACCTAATACTGGACCAAATTGTGTGGAAAAACCGTAGAAATATGCACGGAGTGAGGCATAACAAAGGTGGGGCTTTTTTTTTTTTTTTTACTTGGTTTGGGCTAGTATTCGGCAAGTTATTGTGTTGCGCAGAGTATATCTGGTAGACAGTTACCCGTTCTTGCGCCATATTTTTATGCTACAAGTATCATGCATGAAATAGAATCTACTAAAGTAGAAAATCAACTCTTGTCATAGCAGAGCGTTTGACAAACGTGATTGTTACTTGAAATTGTGATCTGGGATGAAATCCCAATTTAATTTGAGGCTGGATATCATTGATTTCAGGAAAGGGATACATTGGTAACCAAATGTGTATTCAATTTTTATATCATTATAACGAGTATACGTATTTGAAAATTAGAACTGATTAGGCGCAAAAGTACAAGTTATGCAAATCACTTTTTCCCAATATAAATCAAATCAGGAGGTTGTGTTTCGCAAATTGCGATTTCAAATCACTTTTTCAGGAAAAGTTCTCATTTATAGATTTCATTCAACCCGCGATTTGGAATCGAAATCAACTTTGCCGAATATCACGCCCTAAATCTTGTAGAATCTAAACTGCACCCACCCCCCAGGTTCGGATCGCAGGTCTGCTGTAGAAGATCGCGTATCTCACAATTGGTCAGCAAACCCCAAGGGCACAATTCCCAACACCTTGGGCAATATTTCCCGCTACACAAAATGGGGAGTTCGCAAGTTACGTACTGTGCGATGAGATCCTACGGGAAATTCCTTACCACTCCTATTTGTTATGTTTCGATGTGTGATTTCGTTTCACTGCAATAGTCATAATCCGGAATTTTTGAGGCTGTTTTCCTCAAAAATAATAGTCTATGAGCTAGAGCTTTGTTCCAACTCCAGGTTTTTCTAAATTCCTGCGAGAAATCCTCCGTTATTTTTCCCCCACGCACCACAATACTACTGCATGGGTGAGAAAAGCTCTCTTACCATTGCTCCTTTTGATTATTGCTCAACCTGCAAAGCTCCTAGTTTGAAAGATAAAAATAGACATTTTCACCAAGAGAATACGGAGTAGAAGCCATCTAGTATGTTAGGCAATTATAAGCGGCCCCCATACTGATGGTTCAGCAGAGCTATACGCACAATCCCCCCAGAACAATTGTTACGCCATCACCCGAATGATACCCAGATACCCGAGTCACCCCCCGGATACTCACACAGGCAGTCATGTGCCATAACTCTCAGTCTTTCAAGAGTAAATCACCCAGGGGGTTACTCGACCTCGAGTAAGCCAATAAGCACACTCCGTCCCAATCATCGACCGCAGATTAGCAAATTTCCCACAGGGCGCCCGGGCTACCGGCGGGCCTCACCCTCTGCGAAACCGTAGTACTTAAAATTGCTGTTTTCTACAGAAACGTTACGCAAGTAGAGCAGTTTCCAAATAGCGGTTGTAGAACGCACTTTAGTGCTAACACTAAGAATAGTTTGGAATTCAGGGCTGATCGGGTTGGGGATATCAAAAATACCGGTCCTCCAGTCCTTGTGTAACCGGAGCTGACCTCATCATCTGATAGCGGACATTAACAAATTGCTGCCTTACGGTAACCTCCGGGGTGTGGGGAAAGTGGGTTGTTTTCAGCTCTACCCGCAGGAGCTTTAATGAGCCTCGTCCTGATATGCATATCTTGATCCGATTGAGCGTCCCGCGCATCTCATTCCGTTCACTCAGGGTGTAACACCGAATCCAAGGCAAATTTAATCTCTCCAGCTTGATTTCCCCTACCCCAGACTCAACTCCGAGCGACGGCGCTACGGCACCTCGAACACTAAGCTCTTACCAAACAGAGATATCGCTATATCCCTAGGCTCACATCAGGGATCAGACCTTCTCAAGAATGCATCCAATAGAAATAATAATAATTCAATAACACCTTCGCCACTTGTGCGAGGGGTTGTCAGGGGCTTCGTAACCCCCAAAAAGATCTCCGTTGGGTTGACCCCAGACGTCGCAGCTCAAGTTAGGTAACGAATAGGACACTGTCGAACAGGGCACGGTGGCTTTTTCGGTAACACGCGCTACTTTATGCTTATTTTGAGACATATAACGGTGGAGCCAGCAAAATCCGAAGATCATCCGAAAAGTGCTGTTACATTGCTCCCGGTAAGCCACTCTATTGGGGCCCCCTATATGCCTTGTTCCGCGCTCAATCCCAAACGTGATACATCAACTTTTTTTCGAACATCTTGGTAGAAGGAGTCGGATGCACTCAGGGGAAGGCGGTAAAATAGTCGGTCGGTACAACTAAACCCCTTAATTATTTGAGGAAGATCCCGATTGAGCGGCTATCATGAGTGACAGCTTTCAGTAGGGAGGTTAACACCGGGAAGCATGATTGAACAAGGCTTTGACTTGCACTTGTGCGGCACGACACAAGGCTATAACGAATGCTCTTCACTGAAGCCGCCCTGCGCAGCCAGTACTCGAAGCAGGTCCAATCCTCGAAGCACACAACCACATATCAGATGCAAGAGATGTGGCTGCTCAGAGCTCATGCTACGCACACACTCGACAATCGAGGACTCCTGTGCCCCACCATCCCGGCTACCTTATTTCAAGAACAGTATGCTTCACATTCGTTGACGCTGGTTAACACAAGCTTGCTCCCAGCAATTCGAACCCATTGGGTAGTGCAAACTGGTAGTGAGGGTAGAAGCTGAGAGGCTGCGCACAGCCCATGCAATTCTTGACGGAATTTCGATAGCGCTGTTCCAATACCGGTATGATATTACCATCGTGGAGGAAATCGCCCTCAAGAGCGATAGGATATTGAATTCTCACGACACTGCCCGATGGGTGCCTCAGCCCCAATGCACGTCTACTCGTACCGCATTATATTTGCGCATGGCTAAGCCACTTCATGCGCCCTCAGGACTTGGGTTAGGGTTTAGCTACTCCATTGAATGACCCAGCATGACCAAAGGACAATTTCAGGGCGCCCTGTCCTGGAGCATTCCCCAGACAAGGTGGGCGCAATACCGGTATGCCGTTATCAAAATTCGATTATGCTAACAGGCCTTCGGTCGATTATGACATATTGCTGGTTAATTGAGTGTATGCCTCAGGGCCTCATAATTCCAGTGTTCGGATTCCCATGGGCTATGAGAGTTAGAGTGGGTTAGTCTAGGCCGAAGCGACCTAGCCATCCATCCAAGAAAAATATAGCCCATCTCCCCCCAAAAAAGCAAAAACTACGAAATAAGGTTTTTACCAGCTCGGTTTCCCCAGCCTTAGACTAACTTAATGTTCTCCAAACATCCTAGCCCGCGAATTAAGTTTTTTTCGGTGAAGATCAACGAAAAAAAAGAAAGAAAAAACACAAAGGTCCAAGGCCCCGTCCCCATGATAACCTACGACAGTGTGCGCGCGCGCAACACTTTAACCATATTAAACGAGGCCCCGGGATCGCTGGGAAAACCGCCCCGCGTCAGTCAAGTAACCCACCACTCTCGCCTTTTTCCAGGAGAGACAAAGTGAATAACCGCGCACGAAATCGGTACCGCAAGTGAGATGGCAATCCCCCCCCGACTACCGTAGCGATGGCGGGTATCGCCCTTGTGAATTCTCACGCCCCACCGGAAATCGCGTTGGTCGAGCATTCGGTGGAACACGTGATGAGGCTTCAGGGTTGAGACAGACAACAAACAGCTTACCGCGACGACAAGTGTTCAATGACTTTTCAAACTCCAGGGCAACAGCTACCTCTGTCTCTCCACTCTGGAATCGGGTTTACCTGGCCATATTTTGTGTTCAGTCGTTGTATCGCTATGTACGATGATTTAAGTTATCGTTATCGTATCGATAACCTACTAGCGGATCGGAGTCTGGGTCCTAAACTTTGTGCGCTGTCGAGGGGGGAAGGCTTAGGGAGGAGACGGATAAATTGATTCGGTTTGCATATTCTCACACGCGCTTTCGGGGGGGCGGACTCCTAGGCCAACGCACCACTCATAATTTAAAATGCCCCCAAATCAACAACACTCGGGGACGTCATCATAGGATATCACTCGCCTGGGTTAGGTTTGAAAGTGACACAGAGCGTGCCCGCCAAGAGTCCCCAAAGACCTCAAGGTTTGAATAAGGTTGGGAAATCACAGACTGGGAACCGTAGCGAGAGACTTCCCATTCAAGATTCAATACTCTATAGACTCTTTCATGTCAACTCTATAGGGGCTTTGAAGTCCCCAAGGTATGATATAAAACGCTTAAAGATTCGCTAGAAAGTGCTGCCAACTTCCACCGGCAATACTATCACTATCGCCACTATCACCACGCCATCTGGCCGTCATCGCTCACACTGCCCCCCCCCCCCCAACTATCAACACTACCAAAAAACCACCCAGCTCACACCAAAAATGTTCGCAGGTACAGTAGGAGCCTTGGAACCAAGAGTTTCACGCTTCTCCAAAACTTTCCATGGAGAATCCTGGTCTCCTCCCGAATCGCCCCCGCCATCTCCCTTAGGGTGGCACCTCGGGATGGCCTATCGGGTCCGCGCCCAACTAGAAAACACATCTCGTGAGATCCTCACTCAAGCGAATCCCCCCAGCCTATCGATGCACATGCGAAAGATGGAGGGAATGATAGAAGAGATGGAGAGCACAAATGCCGCCCTGGACCACGGCAGGATCTCCTACAATGACGCTCGTCGATCTTTGCAGCTCTCAATGGAGATGCTCTTCGACATGAGTGCGGAGTTGGATAGGCAGCTGCGCCGCATCCGATTCTCCGGCCCAGCGATCGCGCAGCAGGAGAGCTCCCCGCCCGGGCGCCATAGGAAGATGAGGTCCCATGGAAAAGGAAGAGAAGGAGGGGAACAGACGAGCGATAGCCCATCCCTCTGGCAGCGGTTTGCGAGGGCAACGGAAACCTTGGTGAGTGGGATCTGCGGAAAGCCTCGTAAGACCCGGGTCTCGACAGAGGGCATTGCGGGAGAAGGTGGGGTGGCGAGCGATCCGCGGATTCCAGAAAAATGATATTGATGCACAGCCGTGCCCGAGCTACCTCGGTGACCAAAGTGTCTAACACAATCAAACTAGGGCGGTTTAGTACTACTATCGGTCAAATTTCGACGCAGAAACGTCAGTAGTTCAGCTGAGAGAGAAGCCGCGGGGCAGGGGGCTGAAAGGAAAAAAACGAGCAAGGGGAAAAGGCACTAAAAAAAATAAAGGAACCGGAGTCAGACTAGTTACTGTGCTGACCAAAAGAAAGTAAACATCTTGAAAATTACTGTTTACCATCTTGTCTCTAACCAATGCTCCAGTAGATAAGAAGTACAGAGGATGGATCGCGCGGCATTACCAAGGCACCGTATATTAAACACAGTGCCCCTAGAAAATGGTCGCACAATACACCATGTCTAGGGCCACTAGCAAAATTTCAGCATAGATCAAAGGAGATGGGCTTTCTCAGAGGTGTCCCCTCCAGGTTTCTAAGGGGACAACAAATTATATAGCCACCCGGCAAAAAAATAACCCCCTGTTGAGTTTTGACTCCCCAAACCAACAAATAAGTTACGACATCCCTCACCTATAATGTATATATATACCAGCGTGTAAAAATGCAAGAACAAGGCTGGGTTCCCCCAGCCTCTCTCACGACTTGTGAACCAAAAAAATAGAAGAGTAGACATAGGACAAATAAGCAATGATAACCAAATCACACGCACTATGGACAACAAGAGTATAAATATCACAGAAAAATGCGCTAGCCTAGCAGCACCTCACGCTGAGAGTTCACGAATAAAATCCGGGGCGTGCTAGTACCCCACCAAAACCAACAGAAACAATAAAATCCGGTTACTAGGCAACAATATTTCTCCGAGCAGCGTTTCCAACCTATGGAGAGCAGTTAGACGCCAACCAAATCAACCCATCATGGAACCCGGGATGTGGTTCCATTGGTTATCTCCGATTTAAAATACACGGTCGCAGCCGCGTATGATACCATAATTACGAGCGAAGGGAGATGCGGTACCCCCATAAATCATCGCCCTCGTCATGCTACCCCAGCTCCTTGTATCCCAAAAATCCCTCTACCCTCCCGCGGCATAGTGGTGTGGAGCCCATTGCAGACCCCTCAGGCCCTGTATTTCCTTCTCCCGCCTCAACCCGCCGTAGCACCCGACCATTGTTCAAGCCTTACGGGACGTGAAGCTCCAAAGACTATCGTATCCTGCGAGTTCACTCCCACAAGTGCGATCTACACTTCTGCCGTGCACCAGTAGGTTACGCACCAAGTAGAAGTCTACCCTTCTCTTGACAAACTCTTAGAGGTACAGGCAAGGGGTGCTTGAACTACCCCCCAGCTCTGAATTTTCTTCTTTTCTCCTCTTTTTGCTTTTTGGGGGTTCAGTATTCCCTCTGCAGCGGATCGCGGCTAGAGTTAGTTGCTCCCCCTAGTTGCGCGCCTCCCCCTTGTACAGTACAGGGCACAATTATCAATTTACCGCACACAGCTCTCCACGTATTAGCTTTTTGAGAATCTTTTAAAAACCCCTAGGGATATAGTAGTGTACGGAGTACTGGTAGACTAGAGAGACTCCTGTGCTTGAGAGCTCAAGGTGAATTTACTTCCCTCTAACACAAGGGTTTAGTTAGGGGGTGTTAAACAAGCCCCGGCGGGCCCCTCCGGAGGATTTAGTAATGTACTGCACTTGAGCTTGTGTATTTTAGGTTGCGAAGTGACGAAGCTACGCTTGAGGACGTTTTTTGCTACAGGTGCTTTTTGGTGTAACAGCACGACTATAAAACCTATTCGCCCCGCGAACGTCATAGAAGTCGTGATACCCTACCGTAGAAGACTTCAGAGTAGAGTTTGCAAGGAGATCCATAAGGTGAGGTTGATACTATATGTCTCCATCTCCCGAACCCGCTCTATCAATACCTTAGGTTTCCACAAGATTGTCATTTTCTGTAAAAAAAAAACAAAAGAAAACAAATTTCTCTGAAGCCAGGCGAAGTGCAGGATTACCGGTAGTACTAGTACTGTAGCCTGCAGAATCCCTAGCAGGGGTGGTCAACTGCGAGGATTCCAACAACCCTAGAAGGTGCAAATAACTTGCACTTTCAGCCTCCGGAAAAAAGAAAAAAAGATTCGGAAGACAGGGGGTTGGAACACAGAAAAGAATGGCACAAGACAGCAACCAATAAAAAGCTCCAGAAATCAATATCTCTCATTCCTGGGTCTTTTTTTTTTACCAGGCGCTCTAGATATGCGCTCACCGAGGGGAACCAGCGAATCAATCAAGGATCAATATCAGAATGACCCGGTCAGCTGAGGTACCGTATCCGACGTATTGTTCGCTGACGAAAATTAACCGTGCGTGGTAATGCAACTGGTGTCTAATAAGTTTCCGTATGCACCCCTACATAAAAAACCAGAATGAATTCTTACCCTTATATGCGTACTTTACTGCCCACGGGGCGTTTGGCTGCGCGGTTTGGATTTGAAATCGCGATTTGAGATTGTGTCTTGGCAACTTTGACTTATGGGCCGCTTGGCAGTACGGTTTCGCGTGGTTACAAAGCCTTGGTTTGGCCGAACAACTCGCTTGTAAATTTATGGTTCCTGCCGTCTACTCGTGCCAAGGTTGTGGCTAGCGATCACAACCCCTGGCTGCTCGCTTACTCGCAAACATGGGCACTGCGTGTCAGTCAGCTCAACATTACTTTGTGGCTTTTCACAGTAACCTTGCGGCTCAACGCAACTTTGTAGCCCCATCATGATATTGTCATACTATATAACCTTATCGTTATGATATAAACAACTTTAAAAGTGATTTGAGGACTATAGAATATTATGTTCTACTGTATATTTATTTCTGAAATATTTCCTACAGATTAATACCTATTACCAGTTACTGAATTTCTTCTAATTAGTATAACTAGCATATTTTTCTTTTTGCTTGTACTTTTATCTCAATCAAGAAATGGCTAATTTGCTTTTTAAAAACCTTTAAGATTATTCTCATTTCCATTACTATTTTGTCATCTTTGTAGAACTTTTTATAATAACTTAGAAGTATAGAAGATATTTCTTATTGCATCTTTATTAATAATATTATAATAGATAATATTCAATTTCAATAATAACAATATTTAATAATATAAGCATTAACTATAAACCAACTTCAAATTATTTACAAAGTATTATTGAGTAATAAAATTACAGTAAAGCTATAGAGTATTATAATTGTCCAAATTTAAGCTCTCTAAATCATGTATCAGGATTAAAGTAGAAGGAAAACCAATAGTAAATACAGAAAGCCAGTAAACACAAGAGAGATGTGGTATAAGGAATTGGACTTGACTGATACTAAATGACAAAATAGTTAGCAAATAGTATAAAATATAGAATATCTAAGTCTAGTAGAAATGTTAGAAAGTAAAGGCTAACTGTTACTATTTTTGTTATATACTCAAAACAGCTTTGTTCTTATCATATAATGGGAATAACTTAAACTTTCTATTCAGAAGACTTTATAGATTGTCTTCTCATAGGACTACATATAATATAAAGACCACTGAGTCTTATATTCAATATTTAAGTCTACAGTAATCTTCAGGTATCACAAGTCCAACAAGTATGGAATCATGAAGTTTAAACATAATACTACTGTTTATTAAAGGTTCTACTGACTTTAATTGGTGGTGTCTATATTTAGATCAGTATTGTCTTAATTGCTTAAGTATTAGCCTAATACCTAGACATTGGCGGTTAGTTTAAGTCTTTTTTTTAGGAAAAAAACGAAAAGGTACTCTTTATTATCTGATGAATAATAGAAGAGGTATGTGATATTCGAGAACGAAGGTTCAAATACTTAATACCTCTCCAATACCACGGGGCTTGTTTATCGGTATTTACCAATGTACACAGACCTCTCCTGATATGTCTCACTTCCCCGTCATATCCCTGTTTCCCCCCTAAATGTCCAAGTACTTCTCACCCGGGACGAGTACAAAAACACCTTCCCGAGCACTACGTATGTACCATAATCCCCTACGAGTTACTTGTATATATGCAAGCACGGTAAGTCCGAGGCACATTCCTGATTCCAAAACGTGCATGGTCCCATACCGTACTCGTAGCTTGAGCTTGATGGCTTCCGCTGTGGGTACAACACTATGCCAAGCCCGATGTGCACTACTACATCTAGCCTGCAGAAAACAATCGCGGCCCACGAGCAAAGATCGTGAAGCTGCTGTGAATCTCACTCCCAACTACCGATGCTCCTACGGCAGCTCAGTTTTAGAACTATGTGCCCTAAATTCATTAGCTGGTACCGGAGTAGCTTACCTGGGCGGCCACGTGCCGTGCGTGGCCATCCAAATACCGGTAGTGTTACAAAGGACGACAACAACAACAACAACGATAATTTGACAACAACAAACATGAACAACCAACCTAGAGCGCCAGCGCGACGCCAGCTCCAAGAAAAGATCCACAAAGAAGACCAGCCAATTGGGTCACAAAATCCCGCTCCCCTCTTGTGTCAAAGTGCTGTTTGAAGGGGCGCATTCTTAACTAGTCGTACTCTGTTGATACTGTTGAGTACGGTACTTTGCTAGCCCCTACGGACCCCCCAGTCTGGCGAGTCAACATATCGAGCAAGCTCAAAGTGGGTTATTAAGCGGGCGATCATTTCCCAATCCGGTAAAGATTTTACACCTCTGCTCCCTAACCGGGATAGAACGCTAAGATATTATTACCTTGGCAGACAACACTAACTTGAGCAACCACTGGGCAAATTTTAGGGCTAACTGCAACACCTCTTAGGGGGTACTTAGTAGGTTGGACATGCTTACAGGGAATCCTGATCGAGTACGGTACCGGTAGACTATTTGAAAGAGGTTGAGGTTGTTCAGCTGCGCATAAGTTACTCGGCCACTTATCATGAACGCCTCAACTTCAAGGCAGTTAATCATCGGCGCTAACGTGTCCTGATGCCCCGCAATGTCCAAGCGCCCCATCGCCGGGTAAGGAGGTTCTCGAGGCATGGTGGAACGTCAGTTAAAATGCCGGGGGGGACAACGAATACAGGGGGACAGCGAACATGGGGTGTAGTAAGGGCTAACAGAAGTAGTGTGAAAGATGGTGTGTGTGGCTGATACTAGAGTCAGATGATGAAATGATTAGTTAAGAATAGCTAAATCATGTGAATATAGCCAGATTGTAAGCACAACACCATAGTTTACTTGTCTGAAAAGTATTTTCACAAAATGTCTTCCACAATTTCCGAGTCAGAATTACAAAATGTGCCCATTCCCCAAGCCGATCTATTGCATGATATCCGTGAGCTGATGGGAATCAATCTTTTGAGGCAGAAAATAGCGAGCACGAGTGAATCAGCAGCGGAGATGGTTGGAGTAAGGCCATCAACCTTGCGGCATCGCCAACTTGGAAGACGTACCCGTACCGAAGAAAATCAGCGGCGACAAAAGTTCACACCACAGGAAGAAAAGCTTCTTGATGAACAGTGCGAGCGCTTGGGAAAGTGGTTTCCTGTAACAGTCGAAGAGATGCGGGAGTATGCTCTTTACATTTACCAACAAAGAGTTCCAGATGAGAATCTAGGTAAATATTGGGTAAAAGATAGCTTTTACCCAAGACATCCAGAGGTGAAGTCTAAATTTAGTAAACAGCTGGATTATAAGAGAAGACTCTGTGGAAATAATAAGAAGTTATTGGGCAATTACTTTGAGATGGTACGTTACTTAGATAAAGTTCAAGTTTGAAAGAGAATATGTACTTAATTTTTTAAATTTATTTAGTATTATGAAATTGTTATACAATTTGCAATAAAGGCTTAAAATGCATACAACATCGATGAGATAGAATTTTTAAGGCTCTGTTTGGCGGGAACGGAACTGGTCCATTCCCCCATACAAACGACTGTTTCCTTCCGTTTCAAAACGGTTGGAGTAAATCCAGTGTTTGGTAATGTAGAAAAACAAGAACCGTTCCGTTCCAAAGTGGATCTTGGCAACCAGGTTTGCAACAGTAGCTGGTCCCCCACTTAGGCTAGTTTTGTATTAAAAAAATTTTGTAATGTATAAAGACATCTTAATTAAAAATAATAACCAGATTATTCCCTATACATCATATTTTCCACTGGCACCTCCGAAAACAACTCATACACCTCCAAGATGGCATCTGACCCCAATATGAGCACAATTCATACAGCCATAATTCAAAGACGGATTCATATCGCAATTACCTCTGCTCTCTATTCTCATCTATTCCTCTCTAAAGAACCTGTTCATACATCTATTCGAACTGGAATGATTTATACTGCTGAAATCCTGCAAGCACATCCTCGTCGTGCTCTAGAGGTTATTTGTATACCAATTACAACATTGTTAGACCTTCGAGACTGGGTAATTGAGAGGGGATTACTGGTGTCTACACGTCAAGTAGCTGTGGAAGAACAACTTGTATTGTTTTTATGGATTATTGGACATGGAGCTACAAATAGGGAAGCTCAGGAACACTTTCAGCATAGTGGAGAAACAATTTCACGGTTAGTATTAATTGCACTATAATATTTATATATGAAATGTTTATTATTCTAATTATTTTACAGCTATTTTCATCAAGTTCTAAAGGCTCTCCTGCCTCTGTATGAAGCATTTGTACATCTTCCACCAAACAATATTCCTGCAAAAATACGGAAAAATTGGGGAAAGATGTCCAATTTTAAGGATGTTCGTGGAGCAATCGATGGGACACACATTTTGGCCCATGTCCCACGAAACCAGCAGGGTCCCTATCGTAACCGGAAAGGTACCCTCTCGCAAAATGTTCTTACTGGATGCAGCTTGGATATGTACTTTTTCTATGTATGTTCTGGCTGGGAGGGTTCAGCCAATGATGCTCGAGTATTAGAAAATGCTGTGATTCATGGATTTCTAAGACATGAAAATACAGTTTATCTTGCAGATGCAGGATATGGTCTTCGTCCTGGGTTTTTAACACCATACCGTACCGTACGATATCATCTGCGGGAGCAAGCACAAGCTCATTTACGTCCACGCACTAAGGAAGAGCTTTTCAACCTACGTCATGCTCAGTTACAAAATGTTATTGAACGTATCTTTGGAGTTTTACGGAAGAGGTTTCAAATTCTCAATACAACTCCAGAGTTTGACCTTACCACACAAGCTCAACTTATATTGGTAGTTTGTGCATTACATAACTTTATTCGACACCGGGTAAATGGAGAGGAGGATCAATTTTACCAGGATGCTGATTTATCCTTGGAAAATATCAATCACTCTGAGGAATCAAATCCAAGTTATGAGGAGGATGAAGGAAATGTTAGAGATGCACAAGATATGGGAGAGATGAAACAAGATCGAGACAAACATGCAACACAAATGTGGCTTGATTATGTACAATACCAAAACCAGTCACAGTAGACTAACTGCTGTAGAATTCCTAGGCCTTGTAACGTACTATTTGACCTCTTAACCAAAGCTCCTGATCTTCACCTTCCTCTAATGCTAAAAACACTTCTGCCTTAACTGGGTTCTCAAAAAGCTCATATCCAGTAACAATATCTTGTGTTGACCACCCTAGTCTTCCTTTATACTTTTGTTGAAGCTTTGATACAGCTTGCTGAACAACTGATTGGGATGCTACAATAGTAACTGGTGTAGTGGCCATCCCTTCAACAGCAGTGATCAGCCGTTCAGAAACACTCCTTGGAGGTTGTCGAATATGTCCCAGTGGTGCTAGCCTTCTCCGCTTATGTTGATGAGGACTTGTATCGGGGCTGGTCTGCTCTGGATCAGCCTGAGTTGCTAGATTTGACCTAAGGGGCGAAGGAATCGTGATTTATTGTAATTTTGTATGGCCAGGATAGATTGCATGACCACCTGTTGCTTGAACTCCCTCCATGATTTCCGCCAACTCAATTGCATTTGCAAGTGGTTTGTCATGAAACTCTCGTATTCCAGGCAGTTTTTTTATTTCTTCCTCCCATACTTCATCTGGTGCAGTAACCGCACCAGTCTTAAGATCAACCCCAAAACCACTCAAATCTTTCAACCTGGTCCACATCTTCCATTTTTTCTTCAAAGTCTCCAATTTGCCTTGACATCTCTCACCTGTTACAGGAGCCCCAGGTCCAGCAATCAGAAGAACTGTCTCAGCAATCTCATCCCAAACTTCCATCTTTAGCCCATTATCAGATTATTTTCCAGTCCTAATAGCTTGAACTAGTTCTCGCAACAACACAGATGTCATTTCAGAAGACCATTCAACTGGACGCCGGCGAGGCTTGCGGGTTTTCTGCTTGCTTCCCGTAAAGGAGGAAGGTACTTCACAGGGGTCTAGAACACGAATTTCGGATAAATTTTCTGAAAAAAATATTAGAACTTATCATAGTAACTATAGTGATATTTAACTTACCTTCAATCTCGCAGGAGTGGTTAGAACACTCAGGTTGATGCCCACTTGGTAGTATACATGCAGTATTTTGACTTGCAGTAGTATCCGAGTCTAACTGTATTGATTGAGTCTTATCGCTCAAGGTTTGTGTGTTCAAAGGTGAACTACTATTTTAAATTAGTAAACAATTATGATAAGTATGGTGAAAGTGGTAACACATTGGTATTGAGGAGAATGCTCGTCCATCTTGGTATCTGTGAATAAGTTGAAACCTCTTTAGAGAAGGGAGAAGTTTTCACGAATGTTAAGATAAGATAGTTTTTTTTGTACAGGAGACTGAGAGATTTGCACATAATATAGAATTTATTTCATTAGTTTACAAGAAAAAGAAAAAAGCAGATTTATTAGGGTATGGTATTCAAAATTACTCTGTCCTATAGAGTGTTGCCAGGGGTTAAAAAAAATTCTCAATTGAAGGTAAGAGAAACCGTTTCGAAACAGAAGTGCTCCATTTCACCTGTTGCAACCATTTTGAAATGGACCGTTCCTGAACGGTTCCGTTCCCGCCAAACAGAGCCTAATAGGTCTAGGCACTTCAGAAAGAGTAATTGAGGTTATTCATCATCTCCATAAAAATGGTTCTTTAATTTATACTAATCAAGGTATACAAATCGTAATAAGAAAAAGAAAAGAAAAAACTAATAGTTAAATTACAGATAGAAATCGAGACTTTGCAACAGTAATTGAAGGGATTTGTGGTGACAGTACCCCCTTAGAAGGACCATGCATTATTTTTAAAGCAAAAGAGTTTCAATCTGTAACGATCCCTCTCTGGATAGTTAGTGCTTGGCGACGGGGAACGATACTTCTCTTCCTGTCTTCTCCTTCCTTTATCTTATAATAGCTCTAGGCCTCTGCCTACGTTACCGATAGTACAAGACCCTTGTCTTCTACCAGGAACGCCTATTGTAAGCTTTCTCTAACTCTTCTTCATAAAGCGCCTTCCTTAGCATAACGATAACGTTGCAATAAAGATAAAGATCGTAAAGGTGTTTTATATTCGTTAAAGTAATAAGTAGGAAAAGTACTTAGAATTCAATCTAATTTTACTTATACTAGTACCGCCGACACCGGCATACGACCAGTCTCCCCCTCGCCCCACAAAACAAACTATCTAAAATACACTACCGCGGACCATTCCGCCTCGCAATCGCTCCCCCCAAACATAAATCCAAAAATTACTACCGATATGGGCTCACGGGCGCTCGCAGCAACTAGTGCTGCCCCGGATTCACGCGTCTTCCCATCTCGCTACCCAGCCACCTCCTCATACCCTCCCCCCTATCCGCCTCCAACACAATCTGACCCACATACTCCACAAACGAAACATACAATCTATCCCAACATCCCTCCGTCCTTTTATAATGTAGTCCCAAGTCCACGTACCCTTCGGCCAAAACCGTCCCACAAAATAAACAACGCTCCCCCTTTAGCGATCCTTTTGTCTTGGCCCACCGCAAAACTATCGACGTCCGAGTTGCGAGGTCCAGCTTGTCCCACCGCTGGTGTCGAGAATGCCAAAACCAGTCGTGACACGTTTGTAAGCAGCGGGGCTTTTTTTCAAAGTGTTCGGAGAAGGTGACCCGTTTCTGGGTGGGCGTCGCCGAAATCGCAGCCCCACAGCAGGGACAGTCGCAGCGTCGTTGGTAGGGCAAGAAAAACCACTTCTTCGGCATGGTAATCAGTCCTGGCAGAACGCATCCGCTACTATCATGTTTTTTCTCGCACCAGGTACAGGTCCTGGGATCCTCTACCGTCGCCAACCGACCACTTCTTTCTACCATTAGTGTGCCGTCAAAAGGGTTTCCTGCCACTACCAACTCCCCATCCACCATCTCAACATGCCGGGGAATCCCTAGGCCTAACCATCTGTGACTCACCCACCAGGATTTCCACCGCGATATCGCCGAGTCCTTATATAAGTCCTCATCAGCAGGGCGTCCTATAGTATAGCGGGGGCACTTAGTCCAGTGGTGTCTGTCATCCTTCCCTTCACAGCTGTCATGCCCAACCAAACCAGTCCCACTGCGAATTCTCAGTAAAACATAGGAGTCCATACGGGTGAGGCCTCGAAGATGTCGAGGTGCCCTAAGTTCGCGAGCATAATACCCGTGTCCTTCCCTGTCGTGCCACGAACCCCACTCTGCTTTTCGCAATTCTCGGGCCAACGCCGCCTGCCCGATTCTAAAGCTAACCCCTTCCCAAAGCAGGGGGCGCAATGGACGACCCACGCATGCCTTAGCCTTCTGGTCCACCGTCTCAATGCCATCAATGCCCATGTGCCCCGGAACCCAGCTGATGTTGACGTGGCTAAACTCATTAAGTAGTGGTGCCATGACTTCTCACAGCTCAGCCGAATCACCTTCCGAGAACATGCCGTCTACCAGGGCGAGAGCAGGAACGCAGTCCAGAAACACATGGACCGGGCACCTCTTGGCCATTCCCCGGGCATATCGAAGTGTACATACAACCGCAAACAGCTCGCACTCCACAATACTCCAAGACGGGGGAACCGAGCACCCGTCTACACAGGTTAGGGCCCCTTTCTCCAATACCGCCCATGCCACACCAGCCCCCTCAGAGGACTTTGACCCGTCCGTGTATATAACCACATCCGAGGTTCTGCAAAGGCCCAAGTACTGCGAATGGTGTCGCGCAGCCATCACCGCTTTGCCTTTTCCGATCGTAATCGTGGGGCGGCGGGTGAGCTCCTTGTCTGAGGTCTGTCGGTGTGCCACCATTCCTTCCTGTTTCCAGTCATGCCATATCTCACCGAACCACGGGTGTCGATCACAGTACCGGTAGTTAATAAACCGGCTGTAGCATCTCCTCTGCAGATACCTTCCTTGGACGGCAACAGGTGGCGTTCCGAACTCAGCCAGCAGTATATTGTTTGCCAGCCTCATAGGGGTCCGGAAAACCGACCGAAGGCAGTCGTTGACGTGGACCTGAATCTGTTTCACATATGACCCATGGTCGGTTACAAATTCAAGCCTGTAGTACACGGTTGAAAGGTAGGCTGCCTGCACCAAACGGTAAGTCTCCCATGCCCCAAGCCCCCCAACACTTCCAAACCTTCTTCCCAAAGCCAAAATCCTCCTCCTGACACCCAACCCCCTTTCTAACCAGTACTTTACATGAGAAGAGAAGTTAAGAAATACATTAAACCTATACCCAAGAACCCGTAAATCCTCAGAAGGCAAAACCATTTCTCCCAACAACTCCATACCTCCCCACGCCCTGTCCCCAAACCCGATCCACTGGGTCTTGAGGGCACTAAATCCCATCCCCCTAGCCCTTGCTATGCGATCGCAGTCTGCAAAAATTTCTCCCGCATGGTAACGGGCAGCGTTGCACGAATCTGCAGCCACCATGATGACCCCGTTATCAACGTATGAGATCACCAAATGTCGGACCCCAGGGGAGTAGCGCATTCGCGGTGTGAATATATCCGCTACGTAGGCCCCGAAGAGAAATGGGGAGAGGGGCGAGCCCTGCGGCACCCCTTTGCTGACATAATAGGTCTTGGAGATGCATCCATTAAAACGGAAACGAATCGATCGACAGGAAGTCCACCTTCGTACCCACTGGCACAGGTTTGACGGACACCCCCGGGCGACCAGGAAGTCTGACAGAAGGTCAACATCAATGTTATTGAATCCTCCTTCAACGTCCATGGACAAGATCAGCCGTTTATAGCCCTCATTGTGCCGTAGGAATTCAAAGACCACCGCCATGGCATCGTGAACCCCTCTCTTCCGGCGAGAACCAAACTGCGTCTCTCCCAGGTCAAGACACGTAGCTAATCTTAACAGGACTATGCGTTCCGCAACCTTCGCAGGGGTCGGGAGGAGGTGTATCATTCTCCATAACTTGACGACATCGTACCTGGGCTTGTCAATCTTCGGTATGAGCACCACTTCTGCCCTATGCCAATCTAGAATATCGTGACGCAGCCCGTAGTCAACCAGACGTCGCAAAGTTGTTGTATCCCTCTGCTTCCAGAATCGTATGAAAGGATACCCAATATCGTCCTCGCCTGGGCCCGTGTTCGTAGGGGACCTAGCAAGGGCGATCTCCATTTCCTGAGCACTATCCAGGTCAATGATGGAGTTCTCCCAAGGGGCAGGACCGCCAGGGGATAGCTGTTTTGCAATCAGGTCACTGATGTCGGAATGTGTAGTGGCGTGGGACCCATCTGGTCTGGCCATGGAGGGAAGCGTTCGCTTGGCCTCCAATTTTCGTGCTAGCCGAAAAATGTCTGGGTCCTGACTCTCAGCTATCTTGGTCCTGATGTGTTCGAACCTGGCCCTCAACAGGCAAGCCCGGTAAACACTCCTGACCAGTTTGTAGTCCTCCGTCCGCTCCGCCTTGTGTTTGGAGTACCGTCTTAGCCGAGCTACATCCAACCTCATCGTTTCCAACTCCGGTGTCCACCACTCGCACCGACCTCTGCCAATAGAGGCCCGCGGGAGTGCGTCCACCACACACCTCACCCCTTCCCACAACTTCTCATCTTCCACCTCTTTAAGGGCATCCAGCTGCTTCCCAACCTTTTCCCAGACTGCTTTCTTCCAAGCCGGTCTTCGACGCATAATGTTGTTAGGAAGGTCCATTTTCAGCTTAAGGGCTTGGGCACTATGCTCACAGCCAGTGCTGTCCATGTATCGATGTCGGACATATGGTGCCCGGTGCAGGCAAAGGTCGATTCTGGAAATGTCTCGAAAGGTTGGCACTGTTGGAGGTACCATGTTCATATCGCGTGTCGGGGCCGTGAACCACTGTTTCAGCCACCGTCCGCCCGTATTGTTATAGTCCACGTTGGGGTCCCAGTCTTGATGTCTTGCATTGAAGTCCCCGAACGCGATGTCAGGTTCCCCAAGCTCATCCAACCACCGTAAAAACTGATCTTTGGTATAGCCCGGTCAGAAGTATACTCCAGCGAGTACCTTCTTTGCCCCTTTCTCCCAATACCCAATCTGCGCACTGCCTTCCCCGTGCCTCACCACCTCAAACAGCCCACAAACGTGGGACCGTACAAATACCTCAACACCTGATCCTCTAACAAAGGAAAACAAATCCCATCCATCAACATCCACTGGTATATGTTGTCCCTCTCGATCAACAGGAGGTTCAATAATAAAAAACAAATCAACAAAAGAAAACAAATCAAACACCAGCGCCCGATTCCGACTGCTCCTCCCCACGTTTAATGCCAATGTCGTAATAAGCATTAAAAGGGGGCCTCAACTGATCCACTCGGGCCATAAGGGCCAGAGGCATAGGTGGAGCCGGTATCTGGATCTCGGGCAACCCAACTCGTTTCCTCATCTCGCGGTTTGGTCGCGGTACCAGCCCTAGTTTTTAGAATCCCACGTACTGGGGAGGGGGAAGGCCGTTCCGGTTCCTTACCTTTAGCCTTTTCTGACTTACGGCGGGGCGTTTCTTCCTCCTCATCACTGCTGATTTCGACCAGCCTGGGTGTCGGGGACCTTCCGTGGCTGCGGCTTTTTCTTTTTCTATTTCTTTCTGTCCTCCTGCCCTGCTGTTCTGGTATTTTGCCAGCTTCCCTGGCTGGCCCTGCCGGTGTAGTTGTTCCTTGTCCAACAGGCGAGGAGGGGGGAGTCGGGGATGACGATTTGATACCTGGGCATCGCTCATATCCTGTGAAGTGGTCCATCCGGTTGCACAGCCAGCACTGTCTCCTGGTATGTCCACAGGCCTGACCCACCCCTCCGGGACAGGCCAGCTTACTGCACATGTGTTCTCGAGAGAAGTGTTCTCCGAAGCAAAACCGGCATCGAGGGGGGTGGCCACATGTCGCTTCAAAGTGTCCAGTTTCCAGGCACCTACCACATACCTTAAGGGGGCGATGCTCTTCAAAAACTCTGATATTGCGGGCTCCTTCCCGCAACTAAATCTTCCCTTCTGCCAGTCTTTCCTTGATGGCTTCATTATTCTCCACCACGAAGCGGATGCCGCAACTTGTGGCATTGGCCTGCCTCATGGCGTGTATGGATCCCATAATATCGGGGCGGGACACAGTGACTACACCAGTATTGGATTGCTCCAAGTCAGTGCGAAGGCCATCGAAGGCCGCACTTCCAGTCTATCCTTCCACCCTCCAAATCGATCCTCGTCCTGTGTCAGCAAGCGGAACACCAGAAACAAAGATCTTCACCTTTTCCAGATTCCTCTGGAATTCAAACTCCGGGAGTGACAATTCCCTAAGTAGATCAAGCCTGGCCTTGTCCAACCTGTTGCCTAGCTCTGTTACGGAGTGTGCCGCCAAGGTCAGGAAGACACATCCAATTTCCGGCCGGACATGTCCTGCGCGAATATAAGGAGCATTTCCGCGAATCTTTCCCTGATTGGAAAAGGTTACATTGATCCAATTTCGGATTGTCTCAATGTCGACGCCCTCTGGCAGAGCAACCTTCTTCCGGGTGGCGAAGCGCATGGTGATGTGCCTTCCCCTAGCATTCGGGGTTGGCGACGAGCGCGGTGGTGGTGGTACTGAGTTTAGTGGGTCTGGGGGTCCCATTGGTACCCGTCGGTATTCCGGTCGTGCCTGAGCCGCACCTATCTTGACATTGGCCAGTGCTGCCGGCCCAGATTGAGCCGTTGTGGCAACAGGTGTCGTAACTTTGGGGCCTGATTCCTGTTTATCAGCCTTTCCCTGGGTCTTGGCCGGGGTCGCCGCCTCCCTTTCATCACCAGATTCTCTGGCAGCCTTTCTTCTCCTTCTAGCAGCACCACTCAGGCGCCTGCCCCGCTTCCTTCGTTCTTTCTTCTTACCTTCTTCCTCTTCCTCTTCCTCTTCCCAGTGAACAGTTTTGCCTTCTCCTCCCCGGGCTACTCGCAAGACTACCCCTCCTTCACTGGAGGAGCTGCCGCTGCTGCTGGACTGGTGGGATGAGGCCGCTGATGTGGGCCTGGCAGGACGAACCCGTTCCTGCGGGCCAGCGGGGGGTTTGGGCATGTATGCCATTCGTTTTACTACCTCTGTGAAAGAGGCTTTAGCAGCAGGAGCCTCCGTAGAGGCTTCCTTTCTCCCAGGGGTAGGGGATGGTGTAGTCGGCTCCGAAGAAACAACGGAGGTGCTGCGAGGTATAGCAGGGGGTGTGTGGCGGTGGGGGGACGACTTTACCTGAAGGGCTTCAATTTCCTCTCCTTGCCTGCCCACAATGTCGGTCAATGCTTTTACTGCTCGTTCCAAAACGTAAACTCGACTCCAATAGTTTATCCCGTTCCTTGGACCATCGTTATCAAAGGTGGGGCCACTGTTCATCCAAGTCCGTACATCCTGTATTGTATCGTCCTCAATCAACCCGGACTCCGAGGAGAGGAGGGGTTGAGTATTACCAGATCGGATGTCCTCCAGACCTTCCAACATGGATCCGATTATACTCCCTGAGCGGGGTCCAGGCGAGGGGGTCTTACCAGCATCCAGCATCTCACAGACACCTGCCATGATCGAGTCCGCCTGGGCTACTACCATGTCGGCATCCTCAAATTGGGTTTCTGGGAGCTTGACTTCCAATGGGGTTGAATCACCACTGGGGGTCTCCAAGGGGCCCTCCAGTTGGCTTCCTGGAGGTGACATCCATCGTCCAGTAACAGGCGAAGGTGATGACTCCATGGCTGGTGAAGGGGCGTGTACGCTGTCGCCCAAACCGGTCGCTTCCAAGTTGCGTCCCTCATCCAGTTCCATAGGGGTGTCCCTGGCCAATACCGTGGAGGTGGGTAGGATATCCTCAGTCATTAGAGGGGATGGAGAAGGGGGTGTGGCTTCAATTGTTGATGGGAGCATCACAGGTGGGGGGATGGCCAGACGCCCATGGTGAACACCCAGGGGTAGGCCGGGAAGAGCGGGGACAATCTGTTTTTTCCGCCCCTCATCAACATTGATAGCCCTTAAAAATTGGGGACCAAGGAGAGGAGCAGCAGATCGCTTAATGGGAGATGGCGACCGTGTCCGGCGGCGCGTTCCAGAGGCAGGAGGGTTGTAATCCTAGTCATTAGGGTCGTCCATTTTGAACTTCGGGGTTTCGTAAAGAGCCCTTTCACCTGAAGACATTCCTGCCAGAAAGGAGGGAGTCGAGGAGCCGGTCCCGGTAATGTGGGCCTGGCGGAAAAAGCTGGGCATCTTGCTTTGGACAGCCCTAGCGAGGGGAGGAGTAGCGGACCAAGAGCTGGCCTCAACGGTGGCAGCAGTCGAGTCGTCCTTGGTGGGGGGGATGGAGGATTCAGGGACTACAGCCTGAGAATCTTTTGGAGGGGAAGGTGCGGGGGCTGGAGAGTATTCCGAGCCATGGTCCGAATTGAACCGAACAAAGAGTCCCGTGGTAGTGTTCTTGTTCAAGCCACACGTGGCTGAGCAGCCTCTCCCGATCAGGAAACCTTTTACTAAAACCTCCACCTCTTTCATCATGGCAACGGTCGCGTCAGCGACCGTTTGCCGAACCAAATCGTCAAACTGCGGGTTAACCGCGTTCTGACAACCATGGCAGTGGTGGAACTGTAAAAACTTAAAGTTTCCCCTGGGTGCAACATAAGACCGTGTAGTTGTAGGGACGAGGCCACGGTCGGCCTCAGCAGCAGGTGCAAGAGACAGGGCCGCACGGGCTGTCTCAAGCGAGGAGGAGGGGTTGGAGTCGAACCAGACGGGGGACGACATCCTCGAAGGGGGGGGAGAATCCGTGGATGAGGAGGCTGTCGAAGACGCCATCCTCGCCCAAACTATACTCAGTGATTACCGGGACCAGGCCACGGATATCTCATACTGAAGTATCATCTAAGCGAGAACAACAACTTCTAACCGACCGCCCGAAACGAAAAACACAAACAAGTAACAGTAGATGAAGTATTTATCGCGAGCGAAATAAGGTAAAGTATTGGTTATGCTCACTTCCGACACGGAGTGCAAGAAGTAGGAAAAGTACTTAGAACAAAGCGTGAAGAACTTATCTTCCTCGACCTCATCGGCCTCCTTATATAGTGTTCTTCCCGCCTTTAGTCATGTGACCTAAAGTGGTCACATGTGCAAAACTAAATCATAACAAACTAGTCATATGACCGAAGTGGTCACATGCTCAAAACCGATGATCTCATAATGAGGTCATGTGCGAAATATAAATCATATGCGCAAGGCTTACCCGTAAGGCACACTCGTAAGGCATACTCATCAGGCGCATGTCCCATGACTCATACTTGAGCCATGTGCGAAAGCATCACAAATCCCACACATAACAAATCATATAACCCGAATAGGTCATATGCGCAAAACAATAACATACTTGTGACTCATAACCATGTGTCACGTGAAAACCCTTTCCTCGCTAAGCCATGTTCGTGACATTAGCTCCCCTCCTCCTAAGCCTGAGTCCCATCAGGCTTTTTCTCCCAGTTTCAATAGTTCCCGTCCTGCCGAGCGCATGGTCCTTCTCAGCTTGTGGAACTTTTCGTCTGCCGTCCTCCATCTGACCCTTACCGATTCCAGAGTCAGATTTGCCATCTCAATCGTGTGCCACTGATTGTCATTCAGCTGTCTAAGCTCCGTGATCGTTTTGTTGTTTGCCGAAATTGTGGCCTCGGCTTGGCCCAGTTGTTCTCGGAGTCCCTGGATCTGTCTGTGTAGGCTCCTGACATCCGGTTCCGTGTCTGTGGAGGAGTTTTGGGCCCCTCCCTCTCTGGACCGCGTCCTCGCGGCCCATGCCTTTCTGGTATCTTCTCCTTCCAACTCTTTCCTGCTTCCATCTTTCTGCGGGTAGAATCCCGCAGATATTTTCTGTGCCCTGTGCATTCTGCACCCATTTCTGAAGCATTGTTGCCAATGCTTTAGAACGTGGTCCAGACGTGGGCCACACTTTCGACATTCCCTCGGGAACCATCCCGAGCCTTCTTTATCACCAAAGTGTGTTTGGCAACCGTCATCGTAGCATACCGTCCATGACATGGCGTTTTGCTGTGCTTGTTGTTCCCTTTCCTTAAGTTCCTCGTCGGTTGGCCCCATGAATGAGTATTCGGGGCTGGTGGGTGTGATTTGGCGGGGGCTATCATCCCAGCCCTCGTGTTGCTGCAACGGCGCGGGAGTTTTTCCCTCTCCTTTGTCTTGGTTGAACGTAATCGTCACCTGGGCCGGGCTTGCCTGGGTATCGTTGGTGGAAGGTTGAGATTGCATCTTGTGCATTTTCAAAGTTGTGTGCGAAGTACCAAGTTTTATCGTATTTAGGAGAATATCCTGTCCACTTGGCTCGGTATTGGAGGTGACCGTAGAAGAAGCGGGAATCGACTATTTCGTCAAGCTCGTATTCTGGTTCTCCATCAAGTTCCATCGGAGAGGGAGGAATAAGTGTTTGTGAAGGAAACTTATTGTCGTTGTGTAGTTCGAGGAGTGAGATGTGGAATGTATTGTGTATTCGCATTGAGGAGGGAAGGTCGAGTTTATAAGCTCAGCTGCCCATTTTTTCCAGTATCCGCAATGGTCCTATTTTCTTGTAGTCCAATTTTTTTGATGGTTGCGTTATATGAATATTGCGTGGTGTTAGCCATACCATATCTCCTGGTCGTATGTTCGGATCTGGTCTTCGGTGCTTATCGTATTGTTCCTTCTGTCGTTGTTGTGCTTGACTCATTTCGTATTGTAATGTTTCGTGTAGTTTCCCCATATCGGTTTTATCCGGTATCACCTCATTAATCATATAATATGTGGTCTGACTTTGTGGATGTTGTCTGTAATTTGCGAAGAAGGGTGTTGTGCCAATTGTTTCTTGCTTTTCATTGTTGTATGCAAATTCGGCCATAGATAACAGCTTGTACCAATCATCTTGCTGATAGTTGACATAGGCCCTTAAATATTGTTTGAGTATCGCATTTACCCGTTCCATTTGTCCATCCGTTTGTGGGTGGAACGCTGTGCTCATTCTGTTTTGTATTCCCATGTTTCCAGTTACTTTCTTCCATAGTCCCGATGTGAATAGTGTTCCTCGATCGGTAATGATATTCTTTGGGAGGCCGCGAAGTCGAAAGACCTCTCGGAAGAATATTTGTATAAAATCCCTCGTGTTGATGTCTTCTCTAACCGGAATGAAATGACTCATTTTGGTCAGGTGATCCACCACGACCAGGATGCTATCGCAATTTTCCGATGTTGGTAGGTCCATGATGAAATCCACAGTAATTGTTTCCCATGGTTGTTCAGGGACTTCGTTTGATTTTAGTAATCCATACGGTATGTGTTTAGCCGTTTTTGTTCTCTGGCATATGTCGCAGTTTTTGACATATCGTTTGACATCTTCGCGCAGTCCTGGCCAATAGAATGACCTTGTGATGAATTCCATTATTTTAGCCGTTCCTCCGTGTCCTGCTGTTCGGATATCATGGTGTTGTCGTATGATGTCTGTCCTTATCTCCTCTTCTTCCGGAATCCATTGTTTTCCATCGTACCACATATTTCCGTCCTTCCATTGGCATAACCCCAGTGCAATTCATTTCATTTCCTTTTTTCCTTCTTCCAAGGCTTCTCTTATTGCCTGGATTGTTTTTTCTTTCTCATTTGCATTCTCAATTCCTCTTTCCTCTTGTGATGTGAATTGGATAACCTCCATTGCCTCGAAGTAGGTTTTTGGTAATAGGGTCTGTGTCTTTTGTTTGATTCTTTCATCTTCTTTCGTTTGTAGTTTGTCGCTTGCAATCCTCGTGAGAGCATCTGGCTTTCCACTTTCTTTGCCTGGTCAGTATTCAATTTTGAAGTTGTATTTGCTGAGGTGTTCCATCCATCTTATCTGGCGATCGTTCAGTTCTTTCGTAGTTATGAACAGCACCAGGTTCTTGTGGTCGGTTAGAACTCGGACTGGATGGTCGTTGTTCGAAACGTATCATCTCCATTCTTTTAATGCTTGAACTATTGCTAATAGTTCTTTGTTTGCAACATCGTAGTTGCACTCTGCGGGGGTCATTGTCTTGGATCGATAGGACACTGGCCTCCATTTTCCATCATCGCATTGTTGCGATAGTATGCCTGAGCATACATATTTTGAGGCGTCCGTCTCGATCATTGTCCTTCGGTTTAGGTTGAAATGGACCAATATGGGTGCCGATGTTAGATGCGTTCGTATTGCATCATATGCTTTTTGTTCCGTTTCTCCCCATTCCCATTTCTTGTCTTTTTTTGTTAGGTTATAGAGTGGTTTTGCAAGCCTGCTAAACCCCTCTATGAACCTTCGATAAAAGTTGCAGAATCCCATAAAGCATTGAACATCAGTCTTGTTGTTTGGTTTGGCCCAATCCCATATGGCTGCTGTTTTAACAGGGTTGACCTTGACCCCACTTCGATTGATGATAAATCCAAAGTATTCTGTTTCTTCCTTATGGAATTCGCATTTTATTGGTTTGATCTTCATTCCTGATCCTTGTATTGCCGCCATGATATTGCTGATATCTTTTTGGTGTTGTTGTATGTTTTCCGAGTATATGATTACATCGTCCAAGTATGCGATGCAACATATATCGAGGTACTTATTAAGTACCTTGTTGATCCATCTCTGGAATGAAGCCGGTGCGTTGGTTAGCCCGAAGGGCATAACCAAGTATTTGAACATTCCGTATCTTGAGGCGAATGTAGTCTTCCATTCGTCTCCTGCCTTGATGCGTATATTGTGGTATGCATCTTTGATGTCAAGTTTGGTGAAGTATTTTGCTGATCGTAGTCTGTCCAGTGCTTCCCCAATCAAGGGTAGTGGATATCGGTCTTTCTTGGTAACCGAATTGAGGGCTCTGTAGTCCACGCAGAGTCTCATTTTTCCCTCTTTCTTTTTGACGAATAGTATTGGGGATCCTCCTGACGCGAAAGAGTCCCGGATCTATCCTCTCTTTAGGTTTTGCTCGATATACTTCCTAAGTTCTTCAAGCTCTGCTTCCCCTAGGGGGTATAACTTCTTATAGGGAATCTCTTTTGTCTTTCCCGTTTTTTCGTCTTTGTCCAGCTGAATTTCCTGGTCTATTCCTGGTCTTCGAGGTGGTAGCTCCGTAGCTTCCTCTTCTTGGAATAGATTTGTGAATTGGTGATATTCTTTTGGAACCAATTCTCTCCATCCTTTTTTGCTTTGGTATTTCTTGTCCTGGATTGCTAGCCCTGTGCTGATGTTGATTTTTGCTAGAACCGCTTTTTCGTCTTCGTATGTCCATTTGAGAATTCCTGTCGTATCTCCTCTTCAATAATATCGTCCAAAGGCTTGTGCTGTGATCTCTTTGATCTCAATTCTTTTTGTTGTATCGAGCTGGTTTTGGTCCGTACTTTCAAATCCCTTGTTTCCTCTTATGGTTTCTTCCAGTTGATCTACTTCATGCAGATCCTCTTTGTTGATTTTTTCGATTATCAACTGTGCGATTCGCTCGCCTTTCTGGACTTGGTAGTCCTCTTGAGCTAGGTTGGCTAGGACCATTTTGATTTCACCGGTATAGTCGACGTCGATCACCCCTGCCATGGTCATGAGTCAGTGTTTGACTGCTAGACCACTGCGGGGTGCTATTCGTCCATAGGTGCCTTCTGGGAGTCCAATGGCTATTCCCATCGCTATCATTGCCTGCCCTTTGGCAGGTATCTTGATTCCTTTGTTAGCATATAGGTCATGTCCTGCTGCCCCTTTGGAACCCTTGGTAGGCACTTTTGCCTCTTGGTCCAGTCTTTGTATCCGGACCCTCTTGTCTTGCCGCATCTCAGCAAACTTTGCATGCAAAGTTTCTTCCTCCACTTCTCGTATCGGTATTGAGTAGACCACAGGTGAACTATTGAGACATTGTGTCACACATAGTTCACTTGTAAAGGTCATCTTGTTCTCATTCCAATCGATCGTCGGATTATGCTTTCGTAACTATAGCATCCCTAGGACTATCTCATGGTTCTTCAGATCTGCCACTTGAAAGGTTGCCGTTTCCCTATGGCTGTCAATGTCCATGGGTACTGTCGCCGTATGAGTTATAGGACCCATAGCGCTTGGTTTTCCATCCGCTAAGTAGACTTGTCTTGCTTTCTTCGCTTGTTTGGTGTGGAGGCCGTATTTGTCGCATATTTCTTTGTCGATGAAGTCTTCAGTGGCCCCCGAGTCGAGCATTGCATATATTGTTGTTTCTTCGCTTTCTCTATTGTATATCTTCGTTTTGATCATCACATGATCTCCATCTTCTTCTCCTCTTTGCGTGTGTAGTGCCGTGTAGTAGTTCGCTAATTTCATGGGTTTTCCAGGTCCACATCTTGGGTCTCCCAGACCACCGTTTACTGGGGACCCTCGTCGTTTTCCGCCAGTGAATCCTCTGCTATCATTTCGTGGATGTTGCTTCTTTTCTGATTTTGGAAACGATTATTTCCGGCAGCTCTGTTTCTTGGTATCCGTTGTCCGGTCGGCTTCTGCATTCTCATATCCGATGCCCTACTTTTCCACACCTTAGGCATAGTTTTCCATTCATCCTTCTGGCATATTCTTCCTTAGACAGATTCAGAGCAGGCCCTGCTCTTGACTTGTCTAGTTCTATTGGTTCACCTGGTGGTAATGCTCGACTTTCTCCTCTAGGTGCTTGCGGTTTGAAGGTCCCGTCCACATTCCTGGATGATTGGACCACTCTATGTGCTATAGTATTTTCCGAGTTGCTCCGAACCATGTTTAATTTGCTTTCTTTGTCGATTGCCCATCTTGCAAATCGTTCGGCTGTCGTATAGCGCAGGTTAGAGATTCCCCATGCCTCTCAGAGTCTCTCACAGCAGTTTCTCAGGAGGATGATGTAGAGAGTCGCATCATCAAACTCAGCCTCGTATTCCAGCAGTCGACATTCATTCCAATATGTTGAGAACGTTTATTTTCCTTGCTGGAGTTTTTCTAGCTTTCGTCTTGCTGTTTCTTTGGCGTTGGGATCTCCAAATTATTCAAAGAGTGTCGCCTTGAACTCTTCATATGTGACCCATTCCCTCTGCTTCCTTCCATCTTGAAAGGGCATGATCAATTGTCCCGCGAGTCCTCTGAGTAGAGATTCCACATCTGGAATCTTAATTTCATCATGGTGATCTCCGTATCCCTTAACGGCAAAATATCCCTCGCATTGCGCTAAGAATATTCATAGCTTGTCTTCGGCTCCTTCGTATGTGTCGGGCTCCTTTGCTTTTGGTCGTTGGACATTTCCTTACCCTGTATTGCGTGTGGCTGCAAGAAATGCCTGAAACTGATTTTCAGTCATTCCAAGTATGCTGGTTCCTGGTACCGGAGTGGCTGGGGCCGGTGGCCCAGGTACTGCGGATCCCGACATTCTCTCGGGTCGTGGAGTTCTAGCAGGAGAGCTATCGACTGGTGATCCTTTCTCTGGGGTTACTGGGCTTGCTGCTCTCGAGGGTTCTGCTGAGACGTAATCTAGGGCGTCGCTGAATCCTCCTAGATTAAGATTTTGATCGTCGATGTCAATATCTCCTTCCCTGTCTGGGTTGAAGGATGCCGTCTTGTATCGTTTGGCGTCGCGCTAGGTGACGCTTTGTAATGTAACGATCCCTCTCTGGATAGTTAGTGCTTGGCAACGGGGAATGATACTTCTCTTCCTGTCTTCTCCTTCCTTTATCTTATAATAGCTCTAGGCCTCTGCCTACGTTACCGATAGTACAAGACCCTTGTCTTCTACCAGGAACGCCTATCGTAAGCTTTCTCTAACTGTTCTTCATAAAGTGCCTTCCTTAGCGTAACGACAACGTTGCAATAAAGATAAAGATCGTAAAGGTGTTTTATATTCGTTAAAGTAATAAGTAGGAAAAGTACTTAGAACAAAGCGTGAAGAACTTATCTTCCTCGACCTCATCGGCCTCCTTATATAGTGTTCTTCCTGCCTTTAGTCATGTGACCTAAAGTGGTCACATGTGCAAAACTAAATCATAACAAACTAGTCATATGACCGAAGTGGTCACATGCTCAAAACCTATGACCTCATAATGAGGTCATGTGCGAAATATAAATCATATGCGCAAGGCTTACCCGTAAGGCACACTCGTAAGGCATACTCGTCAGGCGCATGTCCCATGACTCATACTTAAGCCATGTGTGAAAGCATCACAAATCCCACACATAACAAATCATATAACCCAAATAGGTCATATGCGCAAAACAATAACATACTTGTGACTCATAACCATATGTCACGTGAAAGCCCTTTCCTCGCTAAGCCACGTTCGTGACACAATGGGAATTGTTTACAAATCTATCTGGAATTCTACCACATAGACTATTTGGTAAATCACCAAATGACTGGACCGAAGAGCAAATGGGAGTCCATTTTCTGAAATGAAATTTTGGACCTAATAGCTTGTCAGCAAGTAAAGCACAAGGGGAGTTTCAATTACTTATCTTTGATGGCCATAGTTTCCATGTCAACATAAGGTTCTTAACTTGTTGTCTTAATAATAAAGTTATTCCCTTATACCTTCCACCTCATACAACATATTATTTGCAGCCTCTAAGATGTCGCAATATTTAGTTTATGCAAGAATTATTATCAGAAAGAAATTCAAAGACAATGGGCACGATGTGAATGGGGGATCGGAAATGAGAATTTTTATAAAACCATAAGCCTTGCCCGCCAAAAGTCATTTACAGCAGAAAATATCCTGTCAGCATTTAGGAATATGGGCCACATACACTTTTATTGAGATATTGTCTTGTACAAAATCCCACAACTAAACAGTCCACCATACATACCAGAACTCACTGAAGAACTCCTTTCATTCAACGATCTTAGCAACTTAACTGCCGAAGAGATAACACAATTCTATATTCTAAAAAGCATTCGTCAGTTACGCTATCAAGAACATTTAATAAAAGGAGAGGAGGGAGACTATTTAAACTCACTACAGAATTGGAAGCGCCATCGACTAAGGGACAATATTGTCTATGCTGCATATCAGAGTATGCTATAAACTGAAGAACATAAAAAGAAAATCAAAGATATTTTATTAGCAGAGAGAAAGTAAAAAAGTAAGAAATAGATACCTGCAAAAGGTTATGAGCTACTATACAGACCCGTAATGTCGGATAAACTTTC